>NC_068355.1:69190131-69490131 GCF_020536995.1 Dreissena polymorpha | reverse complement strand
GAATTAAGCCCAGTTTTCTCAGAACAAGACACATATTATATACTAGTAGACTGGACACAAATGCATAAGCATAATCTTAATTGTTTTACTTTGAACTATGACCCAGACATGAAGCCAGCATAACTCAGTCATTCCTTCTGCACATTGTCTAACTAACCTTTTTTTATATTATGTCTATGTTTTATTGAAAGTCCTTTAATAAGATCACCAGAAATATGCGAAACATAAAGATAGAAGCTTAAACTTTTAACCTGAGGCTAGAAGAATGTCTTTTACCTTCAGTTACAGAGACTGATACATGCATTATGCACATATTTCAGTGATCTTAATATTAATCCCAGATTCTTAACAATCCAGCAATGGTCATATGAGATATGGAGTAATGATCAAAATAATGGCCCAGACCTTTGACCTTAAGTATAACCTCAATCATGGGCAAGCATGACTGTCTTGATAAGGTCAAAATTAAAGGCAAGTTTTATGAAAATCAATCAAAGTGTAATGAAGATATAAGATAGACATAAGTTTTCATGGACACATGGACAGACTTACTATTGGATAGCAGAGGGGCATTCCTATAATACCCCATTCAATTTGTGGTCCCGCAATAATAAAAATCTTCCATTTGCTTCATGGAGAAAATTTAAGACATTGCTCAGCTCGCCTTGAAATGCCCATGTTTTAGCAAGCCTTGAAATTACAGAAATAGGGGCGAATAGCTTTAACATTATAACTCTTGAACACATATGTTATCCTCCATCATTTGTCACTACTTTCCACTCTTTTCCTACTGGCATATACATGTATATGATCACGGTATGCTTACCATCTCGTCCACCTCATCTGACTCATCATTCAGGTCTCTGTGCCACACAAGGGAAAATCTTTCATATGGCGTACATCCTTCCTATAAACATGACTTACATTTGAATTTTTTGCAACATTTGTTTAGAAAAAATACAGCAATAATTAAGAGTTAATTAATTTATTGCAAATCAATCTTCTTACTATGTTGATTATGCAACATAGATTGAAAGATTATTAAACTGAAGTTTTACTGACATCTCATTTTGAAAATTGAAAATATACCACATAAGTTAAGATAACTAGTCATAAATATTACATAATAGAAGTTCGATTTTGAAAACAAATTCTGTATTTGAAAATCTTTTCAAAATCTCAAATTAAAATCTTGTAGCTTTTCTCAGAAATAGCCCTGAAAAGTAACAAATACAAACACATTAACTGAACTATCGTGAACAAGATATTGCAAAGCAATATGGTCCCCTACAGGTGAAAGTCCACCACAGGGTTTAACATTAACGGTTGTCCGATTGCCCTTGCCAAGTAAAAGTTGGGTCCGGGCAAGTAATTTTATAATCTAGGTGTCCGCCCGGGCAAGTTCAAAAAGAACAAAGAAAAAGGTGTGTTTCTGTGGTTAAATAGTACAAATAATCACAAATGATTTGCCCTTATGCACAAATTTACCTCGGCGATTGTTGTTTGCGGAAGTCCGAACTAACTAAGCATGGTGCGCTTGCATTTCCAAACTAATTTTTAGAAACACCGTAAACGGTGCCTATATTACGAGACTTTTTAAGATCTGTGTGGGGAGTAAAATATCAACAAAAGCGTGACAAAGGTAAGATTTTTTAGGATAAACTTTTTTAATATGTCACCATTTTCAATGGGATAAAGTGGAGAGCCCCCTCATTCATGAGAGTTTTCTATAGTATCATGATTTTATAAAACAAATAAATATTGTTTCAGTAAAATGCAAAAGCGCGTTTGAAAGGTTAGAAAAAGGTGGGATGCGTGTGGGACATTATTATCCCCACGCTTTTTGAAAAAAAGGTGGGGATATTGTGGTTATCTCCGCCGTCCGTCCGTCCGTCCGTCTGTCTGTCTGTCCTGGCCACTATCTCCTCCTACACTAAAAGCACTAGAACCTTGAAACTTACACACATGGTAGCTATGAGCATATGTGCGACCCTGCACTATTTGGAATTTTGATCTTACCCCTGGGTCAAAAGTTATAGCGGTTGGGGTGGGGCCGCGTCAGAAATTATCACTCATTTTTTTAGGTTATTTTACATTTACTTCTTTATTTTTACACCGATTCACTTCAAATTGATACTGGACCTCTCTTATAACAATACGGTCAATCTCAACCATGCATGGCCCCATTCCCAACCCTGGGGCGCCCCGCCCACATAGGCCACACGCACCAAAAATTTCCATTTACTATAATTTTTTCATTTCTACACGGATTCACTTCAAATTGATACTGAACTTTTGTTATGACATTAGGGTCAATCTCAACTATGCATGGCCCCAATCCCAACCCTGGGGCGCCCGCCCACATAGGCCACACCCACCAAAAAATTCCATTTACTATAATTTTTTCATTTCTACACGGATTCACTTCAAATTGATGCTGAACTTCTCTTATGACATTAGGGTCAATCTCAACTATGCATGGCCCCATAACCAACCCTGGGGCCCCGCCCACATAAACCACACCCACCCAAAATTGCCTTTACTATAATTTCTTCATTTCTACACCGATTCACTTCAATTGATATTGAACTTCTCTTATGACTATACAGTCAATCTCAACTATGCATGGCCCCATTACCAACCCTGGGGCGCCCCGCCCACATAGACCACACCCACCCAAAATTGCCTTTTACTATAATTTCTTCATTTCTACACCGATTCACTTCAAATTGATACTGAACCTCTCTTATGACAATACGGTCAATCTCAACTATGCATGGCCCCATTACCAACCCTGGGGCCCCGCCCACATAGACCACACCCACCCAAAATTGCCTTTTACTATAATTTCTTCTTTTCTACACCGATTCACTTCAAATTGATACTGAACTTCTCTTATGACAATATGGTCAATCTCAACTATGCATGGCACAATTACCAACCCTGGGGCGCCCTGCCCACATATGTCACACCCACCCAAAATTGCCTTTTACTATAACTTCTTCATTTCTACACCAATTCACTTCTAATTGATGATGAACTTCTCTTATGACAATACGGTCAATCTCAGCTATGCATGGCCCCATTACCAACCCTGGGGCACACCTAGGTCAAACATTCGGCGTGGGGATACGCGTCGGCCTCTGCCGCGCCATTTCTAGTTTTATTTTGACACAGAAACATCACCTCTGGTAAAAATAAGCAATAAACTTTATAAGCGGAGATTACACTATATCATTATGCATTCTTTTTCAGGTTTCTTTCATATATTTATGAAAACAAAATCAAGAAAAATATTCTTACAGTAATTTGATCTGTGTGGTATACGTGTTTAGAATGATCCGTGTTTTGAGATAATAACGACAATATATATATTGTTAATTAATTTCAATTATTTCACTACTACTACTACTACTACTACTACTACTACTACTACTACTACTACTACTACTACTACTACTACTACTACTACTACTACTACTACTACTACTACTACTACTACTACTACTACTACTTCTACTACTACTACTACTACTACTTCTGCTACTACTGCTACTACTGCTACTACTACTACTACTACTGCTACTACTGCTACTACTAGCAGTAGTAGTAGTAAAAGTAGTAGTAGATCTATTATTATTATTTAAAAATTGATTCATTTCAGTAATCACCTATTTCACAATAGTGAGCGGACTAATTAGTTAAGGGAAGAAAAAAAAGAGGAAACAGTTTCACATGACAGGAATACTATACAGAAGGGGAAACTAGGAGTAAGGTTGGAGCAGGCGAGACGAAACGATAGCAAACTGTTGCCAACAATAAGAATGTGGATGGACTAACGCAATTGAAATTTTAATTCGGACACAAATTCTGCAATAGAAATTGTGTCAAATATTACACAGGTTGACAAAAAGCAAAGTAATATGTATGTTTTAAAATCAAATGTGAAATAAAAACTGATAAAACAGAATCCACCAGACATATTGGTTTGTCATGGATTTCAAAGTGCCTTGCATCATTGTGAAAAAAACTTACAACGACTAAAAAATGTTACATTTTCAACATTATTTTCTATTTTGTTGTTATTTAAAGTTGAAGGTAACCGGTATGATTAACTAAAAACAAAAAAATGGTCATAGTAGAAACATATATATATGGGTGTGTTTGTGTGTGTTATTTTAAAAAATTATGCTCCAGCGTAAGATTTTAATATTATAATGGGGATTGTATAGCATGTCTTTATATCATAATTATGTATTAGTTCAACAAGCGGTGAAAGCGTAGTGTATAGCCATTATGTGTTTTACACGCTATCGCATTTAAAAATCCAGTTTCAAAAACATTATTGACAAGCATTTTTTAAACAACTGAAAAGAACTGAAAAACTTAAAAACAGTATACCACACAGATCATTCTAAAAACGTATACCACACAGATCATATTACTGTAAGAATATTTTTCTTGTTTTTTTTTTCATGAATATATAGCAGAAACCTGAAAATGAATGCAAAATTATATAGTGTAAGCTCCTCCAATAAAGTTTTTTGCTTAATTTCACCAGAGGTGATGTTTTTGTGTCAAAATAAAATAATGTCCCCACACTGATCCTACCTTTTTCTAACCGTTCAAACGCGCGGTTGCACTTTACTGAATTTTTTTATTTGTTTTATAAAATCATGATACCTATAGAAAGCTCTCATGAATGAGCGGGCTCTCCACTTTATCCCATTAAAAATGGTGGCATGTTAAACAAGAGGGCCAAGATGGCCCTTGTTCGCTCACCTGAGAGGAGTCTGTTCATTCAATCTTTACCAAACGTCAAACTTCACCTACATATTGTCCAGACAAACATCCTGGTCAAGTTTCATCATTATTGAACCAAAACTCTGGAATATGGAGTGTTTTTGTTTTTGTAAGATTTGACCTGGTGACCTATATTTTGAGTTGACCCCCCCCTTACCAAACATCAAACTTTGCTTACAAAAATAAATATTATGACCAAGATTCATAAAATCTGAAACAAAATTGTGACCTCTAGAGTGTTTACAAGGATTTTGTATAATATAATGAAAATTTGGACAATCTAAGGGCAATAATTATGGCATTTATTATGTGATATATATAAAACCAATCTTTGAACCAAGTTTCATGATTATTGGGCAAAAAATGTGATTTCTAGAGTGTTCACAAGCTTTTTTTACTATATAAATATAAGAAAACTGCCCCCCCCCCCCCGGCAGCCATGTTATTCAACTGACAAGAACTATTTTCAAACTCAACTCTCATATCAAGGAAACAAATGTACTGACCAAATTTCATGAAAATTGGGCCAAAAATGTGACTTCTAGAGTGTTCACATGTTTCACTATATACATATAGAGAAAAATGCCCCGAAATGTTTTTTCACCGATCTGGACCATTTTCAAACTCGTCCGAGATATCAATAAAACCAATGTTTTGACCAACTTTCATGATGATTGGGCAAAAATTGTGACTTCTAGAGTGTTTACAAGGTTTCTCTATAGCAAAATAAGGAAAACTGCCCCCCTCCCCCCCCCCGGCAGCCATGTTATTCAACTGACCGGAACAATTTTTGAACTCAACTCTCATATCAAGGAAACAAATGTTCTGATCAAATTTCATGAAAATTGGGCCAAAAATGTGACTTCTAGAGTGTTCACATGTTTTCACTATATACATATAGAGAAAAATGCCCCACCCACTGGCGGCCATGTTTTTTTACCGATCTGGACCATTTTCGAATTCGTCCGAGATATCAATAAAACCAATGTTTTGACCAACTTTCATGATGATTGGGCAAAAATTGTGACTTCTAGAGTGTTTACAAGGTTTCTCTATAGCCAAATAAGGAAAACTGCCCCGCCCACTGGCGGCCATGTTTTTCAACGGACCGGAACCACTTTTAACTCGACCAACATATCATTAAGGCAAACATTTCCACAAAGTTACATAAAGATTGGTCATGAAATTTGACTTCTACAGTGTTTACAAGGTTTTTCTTTTTTTTTACCTAGTTTTTGACCCAGCATGACCCAGTTTTGAACTTGATCGAGATATCATTGGGACAAATCTTCTGACTAAGTTTCATGAAGATCTGACATGAAATGTGGCCTCTAGAGTGTTTACAAACCAAATGTGGACAACGGACAGACGGACGGAAGACGGACAAAGACCGGTCACAAAAGCTCACCTGAGCAATAAGGTGAGCTAAAAAGTAACACTTAAAAATCTTACCTTTGTCATGCTTTTGTTGATATTTTACTCCCCACATAGATCTTAAAAGGTCACGTGGTATAGGCACCGTGGTAAATGGCTTGGGATTCCAAACATCAGCTTTCAAATGCTATTGTGTTTATCTTTTTCATTACTATTCAGTAACAAATAACATCGTTGGTTTTTCAGTCACAAAGAAAACAACTAAATTTATAACTATATAAAAACAACAACAATTAGCTTCAGTATATACATATTTCATAATTTGCGACATACATTTTCAACAATCTTTTACTTTACGTCAATTGACATTTTTGTTACGGTTCACATGTTCAATGTTGTTTTATGTTTACAGTACTGTTAGCAGACAAGAAATGTCTAGTTTATTTAGCTTCGGCTTTACAAGTAACTTTAAGTCTGCAAAATCCAATGAAAAATGCACAGAAAAATCATCCGAAAGTGCCAAAAAGTGCGAATTGAAACGAAAACGCAACTTTTTACCATAATGGAAAAGTGAGTTTGAATGGTTGAGATATGATGAATCGTTAGGAGAAATGTTTAATAATCAAATATTGGCACAAATCTACATTTAGACTTAAATTATACTTTAATTACTGTAATAATTTTGTTAATGTGCAAAAATAAAAAAAGGTTTTGTGGTGTATCATTTTGATCTTTATCAAAACATATGAGGTTTACAGTTAATGGTTTACAGTTAATGTGATATTTCATGTTTTGGCAAGTGGCTTTACGTTCAGGGCAAGTAGATTTTCTAAGTACTTAGTTGGTTTTTAGGTTAATGTTGAGCCCTGAACCATTGTCAGTTTAAAAAAATATATTTGTTGCCATAGCAACCAGAATTCTTGACATATGAACTAAATGAATTGCCATGCATAATCTCCATATTGCCATCTGTCCATGTTTCAAGTTGCAAGACAAACATGAAGAACTTTCAAAGTTATCGCAGGATCCAGAAAAGTGTGACGGACTGACAGACAGACAGGGCGCAAACCATAAGTCCCCTCTGGTTTGACCGGTAGGGGACAATAATATTGCAGTCAAAGGGGAGTTACTGTGGCAATGGTAATATTAAATGCTTGAATATTATGATATTTGTTTGTTGAATGTGTAATATTTTCTAAAAATTGATTTATAATATATATATATTTATGGTTTATTCGTAAGCAGAAAGTGGTACAGAGTTAAAGCAGAATACTCTTCCACTGGAGATGCAAATCTGTTGCAGACTTATGTTAGTAAAAACCTTATATTTGAAATCATTCAGCTTTAATTGTTCGGGGAGGACTCAAACTTTTCTTGTGTGTCCCTGCCACTTTGCGCTAATCAAGTTTAGACTGTATCTTACAACTATTATTTTACATTTTAATCACCAGAATGAAATCTTTGCTACTTTATGTTGAACAAGCGATGTGTTCGTGAAACACTATGTCCCCATATATATGACCTTTGACCTTGAAGGATGAACTAAAACTACACTACACTAAAAGCACTAGAACCTTGAAACTTACACACATGGTAGCTATGAGCATATGTGCGACCCTGCACTATTTGGAATTTTGATCTTACCCCTGGGTCAAAAGTTATAGCGGTTGGGGTGGGGCCGCGTCAGAAATTATCACTCATTTTTTTAGGTTATTTTACATTTACTTCTTTATTTTTACACCGATTCACTTCAAATTGATACTGGACCTCTCTTATATCAATACGGTCAATCTCAACCATGCATGGCCCCATTCCCAACCCTGGGGCGCCCCGCCCACATAGGCCACACGCACCAAAAATTTCCATTTACTATAATTTTTTCATTTCTACACGGATTCACTTCAAATTGATACTGAACTTTTGTTATGACATTAGGGTCAATCTCAACTATGCATGGCCCCAATCCCAACCCTGGGGCGCCCGCCCACATAGGCCACACCCACCAAAAAATTCCATTTACTATAATTTTTTCATTTCTACACGGATTCACTTCAAATTGATGCTGAACTTCTCTTATGACATTAGGGTCAATCTCAACTATGCATGGCCCCATAACCAACCCTGGGGCCCCGCCCACATAAACCACACCCACCCAAAATTGCCTTTACTATAATTTCTTCATTTCTACACCGATTCACTTCAATTGATATTGAACTTCTCTTATGACTATACAGTCAATCTCAACTATGCATGGCCCCATTACCAACCCTGGGGCGCCCCGCCCACATAGACCACACCCACCCAAAATTGCCTTTTACTATAATTTCTTCATTTCTACACCGATTCACTTCAAATTGATACTGAACCTCTCTTATGACAATACGGTCAATCTCAACTATGCATGGCCCCATTACCAACCCTGGGGCCCCGCCCACATAGACCACACCCACCCAAAATTGCCTTTTACTATAATTTCTTCTTTTCTACACCGATTCACTTCAAATTGATACTGAACTTCTCTTATGACAATATGGTCAATCTCAACTATGCATGGCACAATTACCAACCCTGGGGCGCCCTGCCCACATATGTCACACCCACCCAAAATTGCCTTTTACTATAACTTCTTCATTTCTACACCAATTCACTTCTAATTGATGATGAACTTCTCTTATGACAATACGGTCAATCTCAGCTATGCATGGCCCCATTACCAACCCTGGGGCACACCTAGGTCAAACATTCGGCGTGGGGATACGCGTCGGCCTCTGCTGCGCCATTTCTAGTTTTATTTTGACACAGAAACATCACCTCTGGTAAAAATAAGCAATAAACTTTATAAGCGGAGATTACACTATATCATTATGCATTCTTTTTCAGGTTTCTTTCATATATTTATGAAAACAAAATCAAGAAAAATATTCTTACAGTAATTTGATCTGTGTGGTATACGTGTTTAGAATGATCCGTGTTTTGAGATAATAACGACAATATATATATTGTTAATTAATTTCAATTATTTCACTACTACTACTACTACTACTACTACTACTACTACTACTACTACTACTAACTACTACTACTACTACTACTACTACTACTACTACTACTACTACTACTACTACTACTACTACTACTTCTACTACTACTACTACTACTACTTCTGCTACTACTGCTACTACTGCTACTACTACTACTACTACTGCTACTACTGCTACTACTAGCAGTAGTAGTAGTAAAAGTAGTAGTAGATCTATTATTATTATTTAAAAATTGATTCATTTCAGTAATCACCTATTTCACAATAGTGAGCGGACTAATTAGTTAAGGGAAGAAAAAAAAGAGGAAACAGTTTCACATGACAGGAATACTATACAGAAGGGGACACTAGGAGTAAGGTTGGAGCAGGCGAGACGAAACGATAGCAAACTGTTGCCAACAATAAGAATGTGGATGGACTAACGCAATTGAAATTTTAATTCGGACACAAATTCTGCAATAGAAATTGTGTCAAATATTACACAGGTTGACAAAAAGCAAAGTAATATGTATGTTTTAAAATCAAATGTGAAATAAAAACTGATAAAACAGAATCCACCAGACATATTGGTTTGTCATGGATTTCAAAGTGCCTTGCATCATTGTGAAAAAAACTTACAACGACTAAAAAATGTTACATTTTCAACATTATTTTCTATTTTGTTGTTATTTAAAGTTGAAGGTAACCGGTATGATTAACTAAAAACAAAATAATGGTCATAGTAGAAACATATATATATGGGTGTGTTTGTGTGTGTTATTTTAAAAAATTATGCTCCAGCGTAAGATTTTAATATTATAATGGGGATTGTATAGCATGTCTTTATATCATAATTATGTATTAGTTCAACAAGCGGTGAAAGCGTAGTGTATAGCCATTATGTGTTTTACACGCTATCGCATTTAAAAATCCAGTTTCAAAAACATTATTGACAAGCATTTTTTAAACAACTGAAAAGAACTGAAAAACTTAAAAACAGTATACCACACAGATCATTCTAAAAACGTATACCACACAGATCATATTACTGTAAGAATATTTTTCTTGTTTTTGTTTTCATGAATATATAGCAGAAACCTGAAAATGAATGCAAAATTATATAGTGTAAGCTCCTCCAATAAAGTTTTTTGCTTAATTTCACCAGAGGTGATGTTTTTGTGTCAAAATAAAATAATGTCCCCACACTGATCCTACCTTTTTCTAACCGTTCAAACGCGCGGTTGCACTTTACTGAATTTTTTTATTTGTTTTATAAAATCATGATACCTATAGAAAGCTCTCATGAATGAGCGGGCTCTCCACTTTATCCCATTAAAAATGGTGGCATGTTAAACAAGAGGGCCAAGATGGCCCTTGTTCGCTCACCTGAGAGGAGTCTGTTCATTCAATCTTTACCAAACGTCAAACTTCACCTACATATTGTCCAGACAAACATCCTGGTCAAGTTTCATCATTATTGAACCAAAACTCTGGAATATGGAGTGTTTTTGTTTTTGTAAGATTTGACCTGGTGACCTATATTTTGAGTTGACCCCCCCTTACCAAACATCAAACTTTGCTTACAAAAATAAATATTATGACCAAGATTCATAAAATCTGAAACAAAATTGTGACCTCTAGAGTGTTTACAAGGATTTTGTATAATATAATGAAAATTTGGACAATCTAAGGGCAATAATTATGGCATTTATTATGTGATATATATAAAACCAATCTTTGAACCAAGTTTCATGATTATTGGGCAAAAAATGTGATTTCTAGAGTGTTCACAAGCTTTTTTTACTATATAAATATAAGAAAACTGCCCCCCCCCCCCGGCAGCCATGTTATTCAACTGACAAGAACTATTTTCAAACTCAACTCTCATATCAAGGAAACAAATGTACTGACCAAATTTCATGAAAATTGGGCCAAAAATGTGACTTCTAGAGTGTTCACATGTTTCACTATATACATATAGAGAAAAATGCCCCGAAATGTTTTTTCACCGATCTGGACCATTTTCAAACTCGTCCGAGATATCAATAAAACCAATGTTTTGACCAACTTTCATGATGATTGGGCAAAAATTGTGACTTCTAGAGTGTTTACAAGGTTTCTCTATAGCAAAATAAGGAAAACTGCCCCCCTCCCCCCCCCCCGGCAGCCATGTTATTCAACTGACCGGAACAATTTTTGAACTCAACTCTCATATCAAGGAAACAAATGTTCTGATCAAATTTCATGAAAATTGGGCCAAAAATGTGACTTCTAGAGTGTTCACATGTTTTCACTATATACATATAGAGAAAAATGCCCCACCCACTGGCGGCCATGTTTTTTTACCGATCTGGACCATTTTCGAATTCGTCCGAGATATCAATAAAACCAATGTTTTGACCAACTTTCATGATGATTGGGCAAAAATTGTGACTTCTAGAGTGTTTACAAGGTTTCTCTATAGCCAAATAAGGAAAACTGCCCCGCCCACTGGCGGCCATGTTTTTCAACGGACCGGAACCACTTTTAACTCGACCAACATATCATTAAGGCAAACATTTCCACAAAGTTACATAAAGATTGGTCATGAAATTTGACTTCTACAGTGTTTACAAGGTTTTTCTTTTTTTTTACCTAGTTTTTGACCCAGCATGACCCAGTTTTGAACTTGATCGAGATATCATTGGGACAAATCTTCTGACTAAGTTTCATGAAGATCTGACATGAAATGTGGCCTCTAGAGTGTTTACAAACCAAATGTGGACAACGGACAGACGGACGGAAGACGGACAAAGACCGGTCACAAAAGCTCACCTGAGCAATAAGGTGAGCTAAAAAGTAACACTTAAAAATCTTACCTTTGTCATGCTTTTGTTGATATTTTACTCCCCACATAGATCTTAAAAGGTCACGTGGTATAGGCACCGTGGTAAATGGCTTGGGATTCCAAACATCAGCTTTCAAATGCTATTGTGTTTATCTTTTTCATTACTATTCAGTAACAAATAACATCGTTGGTTTTTCAGTCACAAAGAAAACAACTAAATTTATAACTATATAAAAACAACAACAATTAGCTTCAGTATATACATATTTCATAATTTGCGACATACATTTTCAACAATCTTTTACTTTACGTCAATTGACATTTTTGTTACGGTTCACATGTTCAATGTTGTTTTATGTTTACAGTACTGTTAGCAGACAAGAAATGTCTAGTTTATTTAGCTTCGGCTTTACAAGTAACTTTAAGTCTGCAAAATCCAATGAAAAATGCACAGAAAAATCATCCGAAAGTGCCAAAAAGTGCGAATTGAAACGAAAACGCAACTTTTTACCATAATGGAAAAGTGAGTTTGAATGGTTGAGATATGATGAATCGTTAGGAGAAATGTTTAATAATCAAATATTGGCACAAATCTACATTTAGACTTAAATTATACTTTAATTACTGTAATAATTTTGTTAATGTGCAAAAATAAAAAAAGGTTTTGTGGTGTATCATTTTGATCTTTATCAAAACATATGAGGTTTACAGTTAATGGTTTACAGTTAATGTGATATTTCATGTTTTGGCAAGTGGCTTTACGTTCAGGGCAAGTAGATTTTCTAAGTACTTAGTTGGTTTTTAGGTTAATGTTGAGCCCTGAACCATTGTCAGTTTAAAAAAATATATTTGTTGCCATAGCAACCAGAATTCTTGACATATGAACTAAATGAATTGCCATGCATAATCTCCATATTGCCATCTGTCCATGTTTCAAGTTGCAAGACAAACATGAAGAACTTTCAAAGTTATCGCAGGATCCAGAAAAGTGTGACGGACTGACAGACAGACAGGGCGCAAACCATAAGTCCCCTCTGGTTTGACCGGTAGGGGACAATAATATTGCAGTCAAAGGGGAGTTACTGTGGCAATGGTAATATTAAATGCTTGAATATTATGATATTTGTTTGTTGAATGTGTAATATTTTCTAAAAATTGATTTATAATATATATATATTTATGGTTTATTCGTAAGCAGAAAGTGGTACAGAGTTAAAGCAGAATACTCTTCCACTGGAGATGCAAATCTGTTGCAGACTTATGTTAGTAAAAACCTTATATTTGAAATCATTCAGCTTTAATTGTTCGGGGAGGACTCAAACTTTTCTTGTGTGTCCCTGCCACTTTGCGCTAATCAAGTTTAGACTGTATCTTACAACTATTATTTTACATTTTAATCACCAGAATGAAATCTTTGCTACTTTATGTTGAACAAGCGATGTGTTCGTGAAACACTATGTCCCCATATATATGACCTTTGACCTTGAAGGATGACCTTGACCTTTCACCGCTCAAAATGAGCAGCTCCATGAGCAGCTCCATGAGATACAATGTACACGTGCATGTCAATTATCAAGTTGGTAGCATCAATATTGCAAAAGTGACATTAAATGAGCGATTTTTACCCATATATTTTACCTTAAAGGATTACCTTGACCTTTCACCACTCAAAATGTGCAGCGCCATGAGATACACATGCATGCCAAATATCAAGTTGCTATATTCAATATTGCAAAAGTTATGGCAAATGTTTAAGGGATCTTTTCATGGTGTGGTAAATTGACAAAATTGAAAAAAGTTGTTTCAGATAATTCGCAAATTTTCGTTTTAGTTATGAAATTTGTGAGGTAACAGTATTACTGAACATTTACCATAGTCCAATAAAGCAATTATATGTATCTTTTGACGATTTGAAAACCTAAACGATTTGAAAACCTAAAAATTATAATGCGTTGCAATGCAAAATGATTGAATAATTTGGCGAGTTCTGTTGTTGTCGTTTAAATTTACGAAACTACGAAGAATTTTATATAAGGTATAAAATACTTAAACTGTGTATACCCGGCGGAATAGCCGAGAGGGCTAATGCGTTTTTACTTCTGACTACCTCCAGGACTCCGGGGGTCACTGGTTCGAGCCCTGGTACCGGTCTTTTAAAGTTTATTCTTGATTTTATACTGGAACTTTTAAGATCCAATGTTTACATTTATCTATATAAAGCATTTAATGACAAATTTCAAAATATGTCAAA
Source organism: Dreissena polymorpha (assembly GCF_020536995.1). Lineage (NCBI taxonomy): Eukaryota > Metazoa > Mollusca > Bivalvia > Myida > Dreissenidae > Dreissena > Dreissena polymorpha. Next base: position 69,475,857 of record NC_068355.1, on the reverse strand, counting down.
ATCTGTGAAAAGGCCACTTTTAAGTTGGGGCAAACAAACAAACCAACAAACAAACCAACAGACAGGGCAAAAACAATATGTCCCCCACTATGGTGGTGGGGGACATAAAAAGATGTTCATTTAAAGTCTTTACTTTAGCTGTGTTACATGTTATAAACATTATATAAAATACAAGACAGTTCCATGGCTGGCCATTTTTACCCTAGGGATTTGATTGAAACAAGCTTGATAGAAGACTATCATTCCATGTTATAAGGCAAATATTGTCATGGTCTTCTTGTAAAATATTTTAGATTTTTGAGCAATTTTGCAATATAAGTCTATATTAATCATGTGACCCCCTGAGTGTGGCTAGATTTAAGTACAAGGGCATGATTTAACCTGTTTCAACTCGATCAAAAGCAAAGTGAAAATGGCTATGTGCAAACAACTTTAAACCAGAACAGCCTATGAGGTACTCGCATTCTGTTCAGGTTTTATGCTGTTTGTTGCTAATCGGTCACTAAGAATTGGAAATGAAGCCTTTAAAATATGAATCTTATAGGAAGAAAGGCCTTTTATTAAAATAAAATTTTTAAGCGACTACAAATGTGCAAAATACATATCTTTGTGGTAAAGGCTAAACTAAATCTGTAGAGGACCACAAGACAATGTTGCACACGAAACATTAGAACCCTTTAAGGTTATAGATAGTTTCTAAGTTGTTTTTATTACTATCTATATTAAGCTCTGGGGAACAAATGGACTAGAACAAATTGATCAACTTATAAAAGAGAAGAGATTTTTTTTTTAATGTTTATTTCTATGAAATTTCTGAAAGTCTGCCCAGCCGTTCAGGCGGGGGAGTCTTGGCACGCACAAACTGACTGACCACAGGCAACAGGGTATCTTAACAGACGGACTGACCACAGGCAACAGGGTATCCTAACAGACGGACTGACCACAGGCAACAGGGTATCCTTACAGGACTGACTGCCGACAACAGGGTATCCTAACAGACGGACTGACCACAGGCAACAGGGTATCCTAACAGACGGACTGACCACAGGCAACAGGGTATCCTAACAGACGGACTGACCACAGGCAACAGGGTATCCTAACAGACGGACTGACCACAGGCAACAGGGTATCCTAACAGACGGACTGACCACAGGCAACAGGGTATCCTAACAGACGGACTGACCACAGGCAACAGGGTATCCTTACAGGACTGACCGCCGACAACAGGGTATCCTAACAGATCCCCATTAGGACTCACTGATCAAGAGAGCTAAAAACTTACCGCATTTATTGTGCAAGGTGTTGTTGTCTTATACATTCTTCTATGCCATTCTAAAGAGATTCCACTGCTGGGCTCTACTGATACTGTAAATAAGGTTGCCTTTATAAGCTCTTTATTAATGTCTTGCTGTCCAAAATATTCATGTCCTACTATGCTTCCATCAGTGTACTGAAATTAAAGGTTCACATAAAATAGCTCTCTTTCAAAAACATCAGAAAGTATCATAGTCACTGAACCATTGATCATATGAGTCGTGTTCTGAGAAAAGTGAGCATAATGCATGTTCGTAAAGTGTCGTCATTGATTAGCCTGTGCAGTCTGCACAGGCTAATCAGGGCCGACACCTTCCGTCTTAACTTGATTTTCGGTAAGGTGGGACTTCCTTGAAACTAAAAATACCATAAAGCGGAAAGTGTCGTCCCTGATTAGCCTGTGCAGACTGCACAGGCTAATCTGGGATAACACTTTACGCACATGCATTAAGCCCAGTTTTCTCAGAACGCGACTCATATGAATAATGGAATTATACACTATGAGATTCAAGACTTGCAATATCTTTAAATATAAATGTACCAATATAATTCAAGGAGTCCAGTTTTTATTTGACGATATATTGCCATTTCAGGGTTGGACAGTTTAACCTGATTAAGTAGAATATATGTAGTATTTCATTGGCATATGTAAACTTAAAGATGAAAATTAATAAATGAAATCAAACAAGAAATATGACCATGTCAAGAAACAAGATTTTCACATTTTACTTATTAATTTTGTTGATTGAAATTATCTTTCCAAGCAAGGTCCTCATTTAAGGTATATGTACCAACATGCAAATTAAGTTCTGGAGCGGTACACATTTTAAGTCTACTTTAAGTTACAATGACCTTGAATTAACCAAAATGCAATTCTTCTATAGGTCTACATGTACATCAACAAAATAAATTAATAATGCGCAATACTTTCATCAGAACTAAAGCTATAGAGCGAAAACTATTTTTATTTCGTAAGCAACATACACTAAGACTTTGACCCCATTTGCCCCAGACCTTCCCGTAGTCAGTCTATATCAGACCTTCCCGTAGTCAGTCTATATCAGACCTTCCTGTAGTCAGTCTATATCAGACCTTCCCGTAGTCAGTCTATATCAGACCTTCCCGTAGTCAGTCTATATCAGACCTTCCCGTAGTCAGTCTATATCAGACCTTCCCGTAGTCAGTCTATATCAGACCTTCCCGTTGTCAGTCTATATCAGACCTTCCCGTAGTCAGTCTATATCAGACCTTCCCGTAGTCAGTCTATATTATAACCAAAATACACACATAATTTCAGCATAATATACATGTATCTATCCTATTTTAAGCAGCAGTGTCCTGGACCTTGGCCACGATACATTTATTGGTCTTGATCCCTGACCTTAACCCATTTATGCCTAGTGGACTCTCCCTTCCTTCCAAATTGGATCCATTTATGTCCAAAATTAGGGATGTCTAGTATATTTATTTCTATATTAAGAATATTTCTTACAGAAATTCATTTAAGCAAACAGCGCAGACCCTGATGAGACGCCGCATCATGCGCTGTGTCATCTGGGTCTAAGCTGTTTGCCAAGGCCTTTTTTCTAGACGCTAGGCATTAATGGGTTATGTGATGTTTCTAAAGACATGTGTAAAGTTTTCATTGAGTGTCTGTGTAAGTTTAAGAGATATGTTCTTGTTGCATGCCAACTTGGACCTGAATTTCATCTTGAACACAAACTCAACCTGACTTTTCTAGGTCGTAAAGGGTATACATGTAATCCTGAAAAAAACTGGTCATAGCTGTAGGTCTTATTAATCAGTTACTGTTTATACAGATCCCAAACAAATATCCACAAACGTTTACCTACAAAAGAGGCGCAATTTTTCTTAAATGCAGGTCAGACTGAAGTACCTTGGTAAATAACTGCCCATGATGATCCCAAAGACATACAGGAAGTTTCAAGAGAAAATCTCAAGCAGTTACAAAGACAAGTACTTGCTGCAGTCATACCTGAACTAAAATGTCATCTTACACACACATCTTAAGAAGTCTTATTATAAGTTATATAAGTAAAAAGGGGACATAATTCTAGTAAATAGCTTGTCAAATTTATTGGTGTTGGTCAGTGAATGTTCATAAAACCTTTGACACATACATGTATGTGGAGTTTTTATTCAATATATATGCATGTTAGATTAAGAAATAATAAAGAAGTTGCAAGCAAAAGTTTACGACCGTGGACAATATTTTCAATTTGCAATCCGTCATACAAAAGTAAGGCGGCAGAATATATGTATTTTATATCGACTTTTTTAAGGCATTCGATATTTGTGCACATCCAAAGACAACAGTATAGACAACTGAAATCGCGTATTAAAATCGGAAACTATCTAACCGATGCATTTGTTGTGAAAAGGGAACTAAACAAGGCTGTGTTAGTTCAACAATAGTTTTCTCCCTTTATATAAACGACCTTATAGATTACTTGAAATCTGCAAGTGATTGCGGGGTAAAAATAACCGGTTACGATTAAAAGATTCCTGGTTTCCTTTTTGCTGATGATGTCGCATGCGTAGCAGATACTGTCATCAATCTTCAGCGATCGATTAATCATGTGGCCTCCTTTTGTGATTCAACAGGAATGCAAATAAACATTGACAAATCGAAAATCATGGTGTTTTGAAACGGAGGACCACTACGGGCATACGAATCTTGGACGTATAAAGGAGTGCAATTAGAAACAGTCCCTTTTTATAAATATCTCGGGTCTTACTTTACGCCAAAACTACTATGGACTAAAACAAAAGAGATCCTTAGCCTCCAGGCGCTTAAGGCAGTCAACTCCATACTGAACCAACAGAAACACTTCGGTTATTTTCACCACCATGAAGCATTTAAATTGTTCGATTCAGTAGTGAAACCTATACTTACGTACTCGGCAGAGGTGTGGGGATACCAGTATTGTGAGCAAATTGAAAACGTGCAAATAAGGTTTTGTAAACGTATAGCTTGTCTTAATAGAAATGTGGCCGACTTTTTCGCGCTAAGTGAATGTGGGAGATATCCACTATTCGTAACATATATGAACAGATGTGTGAAATACTGGTGTAAACTCACGCAGATGCCAGTAAATCGATACCCGAAACGGTGTTACAATATGCTACGACAATTAGACGAGGCTGGACGCACTACATGGGCTACGCAAGTGAAGAGGTTACTATTCCAATATGGATTTGGGTATGCGTGGATACACGGAGACGTTGGAAACACTGTGGCGTTCTTGAAACTTTTCCAAGACAGACTAAAAGACTGTGCTAAGCAGAAAATATTGGCTAGTATAAACTCCTCACCAAAAGCGATTAGTTATAAACTTTACAAAAGCATCTTACACCCAGAAAGATACCTCTCTATACCTTTAACCTACATTTTGATGAAAACGCTATCAAACTTTCGTTGTTCTAGCCACAACCTAATGATCGAGAAAGGGCGTCACATGAAAATTGACCGCCAGTTCAGATTTTGTCAATACTGTCAAACCAAAAATATTTATGTTATAGACGATGAATTGCATTTCCTATTAGTATGTGAAAAAGTTAAACAGCTTAGACATAAATACTTTCTGGAAGAGTGGCTTCATTCTGATCCATCAGAAGCATTATTTATTCGTATAATGTCAGACTCTTCTCAGAGAGGCATTTATGCACTAAGTCGTTTTCTGAAAAGCGCGTTTGAACTATCATAGAAGCTTTAAACATAATTGTATAATATTTCTATATATACTGTTTGTATCTTTATAGTTTAATTTCGTAAACGGAAACATTGTGTGAACGTAAAACATAGCTTGTATTTTGGGCCGGAGGCCTTGTATTACTAAATAAAACTTATGTTATGTTATGTTAACCTGAAAGTACAAAAAGTGTAAGTCACATAATTCTGCTAAATTACTTGTCAGAGTTATGGAAACTGGTAATTGACCTCATATAACGACATAAGTATAAAATGAGTGCTTGCAGTAGAAACAAAGGTGATGCATGTTTACTTTAAACAGCATTACTCACCAACTGACAGTGTCACCGTTATTTGGATGAGAAGTATAGCTCTAACTACCTTTATTACTCTTAAGTTTTCGGACACTCTAAGTTTTCGGACACCCTCTTTTTTAGCAAAAAAAAATATTTTTCGTGACTCTAAATTTTCGGACATATGGGTTTTCTTCCATAATTAAAGTCTCTTTAATTTCGGACAGTATATTTTACCGCAATATCTACAGACTTCGGCCCTGTTTTCGCTTATCTTGTGACACTTCGATAATGGATTTTTACAAAGGGATTAAGATCATAAAACCTGCAGATTTATGCCTGAGGACAATGGACCATTACATTCGCGTAATTGGGTAACTAAACATGTATACCGTAGAAAGAAATGGATTCACCCAACCGCATTTCAATAGTGTCGTCCAAGGACTGATTTTCTGTTTTAACGTTTTTGTTCTACACAAAGACCTATAATACACTATATATATAGGTCTTTGTTCTACATCATTTCAGGCAAGAGTTAGCAAAGCTGTAAATATGCATTTATTTTTAAGCAGAAAAAGAAGATTTAATCACAAGAAGATTACTGTACATTGATTTATTGCATTTATTTCAATATAATTATAACATTCGGACACCTTAATTTTGCCTCTAAATTTTCGGACACCGGTAATTTTTGAATATTTTTCGTATCTAAGTTTTCGGACACGATTTTTTAAAATTATTTTTAAGTGTCCGAAAACTTTAAGTAATTACAGTATTTGGTAAATAATGCATCTTAAACTGATGTCACTTTACTACCTGTGTTTGCTGTATACAACAATAGTGCTGTTTATTTTTTACTTACAATATGATGGTGAGATAAATGAGGTTTAAATGGGCTAAGCATAATGATACCACTGTTCACTTCACTTTCTACTTTTTAAATGTTCACTTACCTGCACTTGTACGAGTCCACCATAACAGTCTGTCCTTATCTTCCATAGGCCATGCAAAAAACCATATTTGTGAAGAACTGTAAAGGAATCAGTAAATGACACACAGTAAACCACAACGGTTACAATAAGCACCATTCTTTTACACACTTATCCCAAGACACATATGGGTCATGCCCTGTGAAAAGGGGATTTAATGCATGTGCGTGAAGTGTCATCCCAGATTAATCTGTGAAGTCTGCACAGGCTAATCAGGGACAACAATTTCAGGTTTAATGAAATTTTTGGTTTAAAGAAAGTCTCTTCTTAGCAAAAATTAGGTTTAGGCGGAAAGTGTCATCCCTGATTAGCAGACTTCACAGGCTAATCTGGGACAACACTTTATGCACATGCCTTAAACCCCCTTTTCACAGAGCGTAGCTCATATCATTTAGAAAATCAATATAATCAGCCAAATATTATAGAAGAAATAAACATTATCAGAAATGGTATCATTCATATCAATATACCTTTCGCATAAACTTCTTTAAATGAAAGATTCCATCCTTCAAGACAAGTAAATTTGTACTCTGAAATAAAAAGCAATAGTTTTATCTATTATATATGTCATTATAATATCCTTTATCATATTTTCAGTGTCACTCTTACAGAGATCGGGATAAAGGTGCGCAGTGTGTTGTTTTCCCAGCACGAAAAAGTGCGCATCATTTCCGTAATTCGATGTGCACCATTACGCAATGTGATGCCTGTTTCATAAATCTTATATAAGATAAACTACTCTTACACAAATGATTTGTTTGCTCTTACTCGACTTATGAGATCTTTCATGAAAAAAAAACAGGTAGATCCCCACATCATCGCGGTTATGTTTGTTGAAATTGTTGTTGTCATAAAAAAATTGTTGATTTACAACGCAAAACGTCTTATTTGAACTGACGCAAATTAATTTAATCATATTTTTCAAATTCGTTTTTGCTTTATTTTAATAATTTTAACCAAAGTTTAATGTTATCATTTTTTTTTTACAGGAATTGAAAACAAAAAGTCAGTTATAGTCTTCTGAAAATTTACACTCTAAGTGAATTGACAGTTTGAAGTCATCATAGGAAAGCCGCTTCCCGTCTGAAGCAATAAAGCGACACATTTTTCTCGCCGCCAAAGACAAAATTGACTTCCTTTGTCTAGCAATCAACGTGCCAAACCAATCATGTGTTTGTTACTCAATGGCATTCGTCCAATTTTATAATAGCACTTGCATAGCTCCGCCTTTGAAACTTTTGCAGAGAAGGGAGGTGGAGTTTAACGGTTAATTGAGCAAGTGTTTACACAAGTTGATATTTGATGTGCCGAAATTACTTGGCCCTAACAAAGACCTATAGAATACATATAATGTATTTTATAGGTCTTTGGCCCTAAGCATTAACACAACAAATGCATTTATCAATGATTTTCCGAGATATACCGATTGGTTCCGATTTACAAACTTTCTGTACAGTTCCTAACTATGGCAGACGCCCGTGTTAACAAAATTCCTACACACATATATCCATTATCGTAAATAATGGCAGTGTTTTAATGGATTATTTATACTAATTATCAATTTACAAGGTAATATTATTTATATCTACTATAATATCAGGTTTATATTACTATTGGGACTAAGCACTTCCCATTTGCTACACGAATATAACAGGTACGAAACAGCAGAGTGACAAAACCTCCACAACTCATTCAGTTATATAACAAACGAGTATACTCACTACTTAAACCTTGTTACTACTGGTAATATAGATGACCGTTTAATTTATCATATCGTAATTAACATCAGCGTCTTTACAGTGATAAACAACGTTAAGCTTTCACATTCATCTCAACAGTAGAGTTGGGGTTTGATAAGCTAAGTTGACATCCGAATTACAAATAATCCGGAACATACTATCAGTTTGATAAACAATCAAGATTACCATGTAAACAGCGTTGTTTCCATAATATGTCACACTCAGACATCTGATACATAAGTTTGCATGTTAATGATAACTTTGTGATTGCTACTCCATTGAGAAAACTCAATATATGCGACAGAATTTCCGGTGGTAATTCCGTGAAAAACATCGCGAAACTCTAATGAAGGTTTCGCTACGAGGCAGTTTCGAGCCCGTTTCCTCACGTCGCAGTGCTGGTTTCCGGACGAATTATATGTTTTCGGTTTAATTTGTATTATATAAATTATGGGATACTTGACGTTCCAACAAAGAAGAGAACTGCGCTTTTTGCCACAGGCACTTGGCATTAAGTTGCACCCCTCAGCTGCTACCCCCTCCCCAAACCCTAATCAAAGCGCTGACGGCATTGTAGTTGTTCTCTATTGCATAATTCAAGACGCAACTAATTTTTCATAATTAATCGCAAGTTTGAAATCAACACACGCAATTCAAATTTATAAAAAGCGTGTCATAACGCACGGGTCGAGATTTGTGTGCACTTTTTATCATCCTATTTATTTTATAGAGATAACTTAGACAAAATAACAACAACATGGCCCTTTTAGACGTTCTGAAAGCATATAAAGTATGAAGATAATGGTAATGAGAACTGAATATACAAGATACAAGATACAAGAATTTTTATTTAACGTCGGATATGAACAACAGTAAACATTAGCTCATGAGCTATTTCCCGAAAAACATCTGTATATAGTATAACAAGTATAAATGAGCTAAAAAGATTAAGCATATTATATAAGCATTTAAAGTACATGTTAAAGCACATGAAACACAAATTAAGTACAAGTCTACAGTAAGAGCATAATATTTTGCATGCAACAAAACACAAACATATAATACAAAGGATACCTTAAAGCTAAAAGAAAGATTAAGCATAGTATATAAGCATTTAAAGTACATGTTAAAGCACATAGTTAAAGTACATAAAACACAAATTAAGTACAAGTGCACATTAAGAGCATAATATTTTGCATGCAACAAAAATAAACGTATAAGAAAAAAGAAATAGTGAAGAAATATACTCATTATAAGGCATGTGAGGACACATATGATGTGCACTCCCAGAGGGTTTTCAGCACTGTCTGCGCCTCCGGAAAACGGAGGCCCTCCCAAAGCAAACGGACCCGATCCCAAACCGAAAGTATAAAAAATCCCAATCCCCCCCCCCCAAAAAAAAATTATTTTTAAGAATGAAGTGTCTTATAACTGGTGTGACTAACCAGTGTTTGTTTTGTCAAAAATATCTGCTATAAGGTTTTGACTGTACAGTTCTTATCTCAGAGTGTAACTGTAACTGAAAAACAAAACTGCAGTACTTGAATAAACGTTGAACATGCCCAATATTGCATCTGTTATATAAAGAAGACAAAATAACAAATTAAAAAAAATATATTTGTTAAACCACTGAATTATTTAAGCATGATAAATTCACAATTTTTTCCCAAATGAGCCGTTTCATCGAAGCAAAAATTCCAATTTGGTCAGACTCCTTTTCCCAAAATAGGCAGAAAACCCCCTGACTCCCGTAGTATAATTTTTATATACATATACCACGATGATAGGGCGAATACCACAACTTTTCCGCTCACCGTCGAAATTTTATACTTCTGACAAGTGCACCGTATCCTTTTGACGAAAAGTAACATTGCGGACAAAGACCAATCCGGTAAGTAGGTGACAAAATGTTTTAATATAAGACACTGAACAATGATTGCCACTTGCGAAGCACTCCACCGAATTTCTGAACCAATATGTCGTCTATTTAAAAGTTTACTAGTCGTTTTATATTTAGCATGACTTTGAACAAGTGTTTACAAAAAGTCGTGTCGCGCTCGACACCATTCGTACTTGTGAGAAAAATGTAATAATCCGATTATTTTCGATGTGTCAGACCTGCTGTGACAGACTTAAATCATTGTATATATAAAAAGAACATGCCATACGAAGCTGTTTGTTTCAATATCTGTTAACGGCCTAATTTTGGTGAAAACATGCATCACTTACATAAAAATCGATGCACCGCGCAACACTGATAATAAGCACCGTATATATATTCAATGTAACTGAAATTCGTGGCACCGCTAACTTCTGCACGTGGTTTTAAATGATAAGCTATAACAAGCCATCGTGAGCTTAATTTATTTACGATAATTTTCCATTTATCAAAGTTACATGTCCCAAATTTTATCATGAAAATGATTACATGCTTGCACCAAAAAAAGGGATCGATTGTCTTGCTTTCCATTACGTGGAGGGCACATGTTTAAGTCTCATGTTTCAATTTATCTTTATTGTTGTGGTATAATACAATCATAATTGATATTTATTATTTATTGATTTCAGATTCATAATCCGTAAATGAAAAGATGTCAAGCTACGATTATAGAAAGGTATAGGCAAATGTTGGTGTAAAACTAACCGAAAGAAATAATAAATTAAATTATCTATAGAGTGTGCATTGTGATGTTGCATTGGTTACATTTACTGAAATATGACTTTGGTGTTTTTGGCCAAAACCAACGGTATATACCAAATATGCTCTCGACTACTTAAATCAGAAAAAAGCGGTTACAATTATAAAAAACAACTTGTTTTGAGACTGTCTATAGAAGCTTGTGAGTGCACGTCTCCATAGATAAGACATTACAGCGCGGTCCGTTTTTACGAGATGTAAAGGGTTCGAATCATATATAGTTATTTCCGTCAAGTATTAAAATAAATAAATTGAAACCCAAATATGTTCAAAGTACACTGTAATATTGCTTTGAAACGGTTTGTACACTTGTTTACCATCGTGATTCAGTATGAAGCCATTATTTGACATTGTTTTAATAAATATTGTGCTTTATATTTGTTAACAATTATGACCCCAAACATGAATCTTAACACTTTTCCGTGAAATAATCTATGCACAACTCTCCAGAATTTCATGGTGTCTTCTTTGTATGTCATCATTGAGGTTATCGGTAGACCGTACCACCTGACAGCATCCAGAAACACTAGCAGAGCAATATTTGTCAGCGGAAACTTGTTGTTACATACCAAATTGATAAAGTTACAAAAGTCATAGCATAAATTTGCCGAGTGTAATTTTTGAAAGAAACCTGGTAATAGATGTGTCACTTTTTCAGTCATGTTTTCTAAACTGCTATTTTCAAATAATTTCTTTTATGATGATCTTGCTTTCTTGGTTTTCCGTTTGTGTGGAGCATTAACAATATTGTCATGGAAGGCTGGGCGGCACTGATCAGTTGGTGTCTCTGTGACATACGTCGAGCTGGTACATGCCGGTTGACGGTCGCCTGGAGATGCGCTGGTTTCATTTTCAGCACCGAGAGGAAAAAGGCTCCGTTTCTTGTTTTTTGGTTTGTTTAAACATACATTGGAACGTCTCTTCCATCTGAAAGAAAAAATATCAAAATAAAGCGGTGCCAAAAAATCATAAAGATGCGGTGCCTTTACGGACATTGTTGAGCGGTGTCCATATTTCTATAATGTCAGTGTTGAGCGGTGCATACTTGCTAACACGTGTAAATGTAAAAATCACAGTTATATTCAATAAAGCATGTCATAATGTGTTGTAAATTGATTCTTCTACCATAAAATACCGTTTAACCAAAAAAATCTTTCATTTAAAATGTTTAAAATCTGCAAAAAATACGATTTTTCGCGTCATGAAAGTCACTTCTTTCAAGACATGCTCAAATTGTTTTCAAAGTTTTGAAGTTAAAAGCGACTCAATTTTGATGCGGTAAACGGCAATTATATGTAAAGTGTATACTTCGTTCGATGGAATATCTTTTTATTATCAATTTACCTTCTATCTTGTTTTTTTCTTTCATTTCTGTACTCGCCAAAAAGGTTGAGGCCATGTTTTTGACAGAACGATACGGTGCGCTTGTCAGAAGTATAAAATTTCGACGGTGAGCGGAAAAGTTGTGGTATTCGCCCTATCATCGTGTATACACTAGTTTGTGGTTTGACAATTATAACACACATTTCATGCGATGAATATGGGACTTACAAGTGAAAAAATATATAGACAATTTGCAATCACCATCATATTAAATTAATATTGTTGGAATATCGAATACTTATATCACGATGATAGGGCGAATACCACAACTTTTCCGCTCACCGTCGAAATTTTATACTTCTGACAAGCGCACCGTATCGTTCTGTCAAAAACATGGCCTCAACCTTTTTGGCGAGTACAGAAATGAAAGAAAAAAACAAGATAGAAGGTAAATTGATAATAAAAAGATATTCCATCGAACGAAGTATACACTTTACATATAATTGCCGTTTACCGCATCAAAATTGAGTCGCTTTTAACTTCAACACTTTGAAAACAATTTGAGCATGTCTTGAAAGAAGTGACTTTCATGACGCGAAAAATCGTATTTTTTGCAGATTTTTAACATTTTAAATGAAAGATTTTTTTGGTTAAACGGTATTTTATGGTAGAAGAATCAATTTACAACACATTATGACATGCTTTATTGAATATAACTGTGATTTTTACATTTACACGTGTTAGCAAGTAGGCACCGCTCAACACTGACATTATAGAAATATGGACACCGCTCAACAATGTCCGTAAAGGCACCGCATCTTTATGATTTTTTGGCACCGCTTTATTTTGATATTTTTTCTTTCAGATGGAAGAGACGTTCCAATGTATGTTTAAACAAACCAAAAAAAAAGAAACGGAGCCTTTTTCCTCTCGGTGCTGAATATGAAACCAGCGCATCTCCAGGCGACCGTCAACCGGCATGTACCAGCTCGACGTATGTCACAGAGACACCAACTGATCAGTGCCGCCCAGCCTTCCATGACAATATTGTTAATGCTCCACACAAACGGAAAACCAAGAAAGCAAGATCATCATAAAAGAAATTATTTGAAAATAGCAGTTTAGAAAACATGACTGAAAAAGTGACACATCTATTACCAGGTTTCTTTCAAAAATTACACTCGGCAAATTTATGCTATGACTTTTGTAACTTTATCAATTTGGTATGTAACAACAAGTTTCCGCTGACAAATATTGCTCTGCTAGTGTTTCTGGATGCTGTCAGGTGGTACGGTCTACCGATAACCTCAATGATGACATACAAAGAAGACACCATGAAATTCTGGAGAGTTGTGCATAGATTATTTCACGGAAAAGTGTTAAGATTCATGTTTGGGGTCATAATTGTTAACAAATATAAAGCACAATATTTATTAAAACAATGTCAAATAATGGCTTCATACTGAATCACGATGGTAAACAAGTGTACAAACCGTTTCAAAGCAATATTACAGTGTACTTTGAACATATTTGGGTTTCAATTTATTTATTTAATACTTGACGGAAATAACTATATATGATTCGAACCCTTTACATCTCGTAAAAACGGACCGCGCTGTAATGTCTTATCTATGGAGACGTGCACTCACAAGCTTCTATAGACAGTCTCAAAACAAGTTGTTTTTTATAATTGTAACCGCTTTTTTCTGATTTAAGTAGTCGAGAGCATATTTGGTATATACCGTTGGTTTTGGCCAAAAACACCAAAGTCATATTTCAGTAAATGTAACCAATGCAACATCACAATGCACACTCTATAGATAATTTAATTTATTATTTCTTTCGGTTAGTTTTACACCAACATTTGCCTATACCTTTCTATAATCGTAGCTTGACATCTTTTCATTTACGGATTATGAATCTGAAATCAATAAATAATAATTATCAATTATGATTGTATTATACCACAACAATAAAGATAAATTGAAACATGAGACTTAAACATGTGCCCTCCACGTAATGGAAAGCAAGACAATCGATCCCTTTTTTTGGTGCAAGCATGTAATCATTTTCATGATAAAATTTGGGACATGTAACTTTGATAAATGGAAGATTATCGTAAATAAATTAAGCTCACGATGGCTTGTTATAGCTTATCATTTAAAACCACGTGCAGAAGTTAGCGGTGCCACGAATTTCAGTTACATTGAATATATATACGGTGCTTATTATCAGTGTTGCGCGGTGCATCGATTTTTATGTAAGTGATGCATGTTTTCACCAAAATTAGGCCTTTAACAGATATTGAAACAAACAGCTTCGTATGGCATGTTCTTTTTATATATACAATGATTTAAGTCTGTCACAGCAGGTCTGACACATCGAAAATAATCGGATTATTACATTTTTCTCACAAGTACGAATGGTGTCGAGCGCGACACGACTTTTTGTAAACACTTGTTCAAAGTCATGCTAAATATAAAACGACTAGTAAACTTTTAAATAGACGACATATTGGTTCAGAAATTCGGTGGAGTGCTTCGCAAGTGGCAATCATTGTTCAGTGTCTTATAATAAAACATTTTGTCACCTACTTACCGGATTGGTCTTTGTCCGCAATGTTACTTTTCGTCAAAAGGATACGGTGCACTTGTCAGAAGTATAAAATTTCGACGGTGAGCGGAAAAGTTGTGGTATTCGCCCTATCATCGTGTATATCACTAAGAATATAATTTCATGATGAAAATTCCATGTACAAAACTTCTGATTTTGACCCCATATACAAATTCAAATATATACAATAAGATAATTGATGAAAATAAAAAAATAATCTGCGAGCAATACTTTTTACTCACGAATTAGGTAGTCATAAAGACAGCCCTGTTGACCCGTTCTTTGTTGTTTATGCATTACTTGTTACCCTAGCAGTTCACACGGTGTCAACAACTCTGACCTAAACATAGGTATAAAGCACTATTGCGTTTTTTCGGCAAAGCTGTTTTACCCAGCTTTTCACCTTAAATGACTCTCACATAACGCCAGCAGACACGCATGAATATATTCGAATATTTCATAGGCTGATTCGAGATAAAACCTCTGAACTTTGACTACATCACCATGTCTGTGCTCATCGCAAACGATGTAGCACTGTTAAATGTAAGAAATTCCGGATTACTCTATGTATGTTCAAACGTTACAAATTGTGGCCCAGTTACAATTACGCATTTAAACCCATCTGGAAGAATTTCAGGGTCAGTACTCGTTCACTTAATCGCCCGGGGAATATATAATTGACTATCAATAAACACAGTTTTGCTTTCAAGAAGAGAAAACAAATATAACCGAAATAGTATAGTATCACGATAAGAGGAAAATAGTTTAATTATCCAACCGCAATGTTTGCCGTCCTCGGTCAGCACGTCTGGAAATCGTTCCTGAACGCCTTGATAGGCTGCCCTTATTTACAAGTTTGCTATTTTTGAATTCAATTTTGTATCAAAAAGCATTGTTCTAAAATGTGACATTTACAATTCGCAATGAGATTTTTAATGACCCTCGTCATGCGAAAATGGGTTTTATTCCATATGCGCCAATCATATATATAGCCCATTCAGCCTGCGCATCTCTCAGTCTGGTCAGGAGAAACATAATGATACCATAACACATTGAGTGATTTTATAGCGAATAGCATCTCCCCTGACCAGACTGCGCAAATGTACATATTGGGTTTAAGATACGCTGTCCGAAACGCATAGGAGCCATGTTCGCATGACGCGGCTATGAAAGTCTGATTTCAATGTGTCAAAAGAAAACTGCTTTTAAATCAAATATTAACATACGATATATTTCGATGGAGAAGAAATATACTCATAATAAGGCATGTGAGGACACATATGATGTGCACTCCCGTAGGATTTTTTTTATCTACACACACTAATTTGTGGTTTGACAATTATAACACACATTTCAGGCGGTGAATATGAGACCTACACGTGAATAAAAACACAATAGTTAAACTTTTATTTTCAGTTTATTTATTTAGAAACGTAAATTGCAAACTTTATTTCAAAGTCAGCATTTACGCCGACTACCTTTTTAAAAGCTATTTCTTGTTATATTTAGTTGTTTTTAATTTTTCGGTTTTAGCGATTATAAAGCATTTTTGAGGTTGTCTATAGTATACCTGTAGTAATTGGTGAGCTCATGTTCAACATTTTATAAATTGAGAACTGTGAATACAAACAAGCTTAACTTTATTATTGCGTTGTTGGCACCCGTCAATACAATAGATCGCCGCTATCTATTGAGAACAAAAGAACGTTTCCCAGAAATATCAAATTTAACCCCGCTGTAGAAACATGAACAAGATTACGAAACGAATAACTCTTATTACATTTGATTGTTTTGATATTCGGTTTAAGCGATTATGAAGCATTTTGTTGTTGTCTATCGTATCCCTGAAGTTATTGTTGAACTCATGTTCAACGTTTTATAAATTGAGAATATAAACAAGCGTAACCTTATACTATTGCGTTGTTTTCCCGAATCTATTAATAGCCTCAGATTATGAATGACCTGTACTACGTCATTAATAGTGGACTATTTTTAATCATTCATAAATAATTTCTTCCGCGACACGTATAATACAAACATTGTTTATTGATTCTTTTCTATATAAGCTCCGTTCAAAAATATTCCATTTAACACGATATTCACATAATGTTTCCATTTGTGAATGAAAATAGCTGGAGAACTCAAACCTCTTGCATAAATTATACAACTCTTTTTCCCGCGGATACGACAGGTGTGGCGGGTAGTAGGCTCTCCGTAGATAAGCCGAACTGACTTGAAATTTTCAGTAGTGGTGCAGGTCGGACCGCAAAGACCTCGTGAAGAGACCGGTAGGACCTGTAAATAAACTCTGATTTAAAAAAATAAAAATAAAATAAGGATGACCTTGACCTTGACCTTTCACCACTCAAAATGTGCAGCTCCATGAGATGCACATGCATGCCAAATATCAAGTTGCTATCTTCAATATTGCAAAAGTATGTATTGCAAAATGTTGAAGTTGGCGCAAACAGACAGACCAACAGACAGACCAACAGACAGACCAACAGACAGGGCAAAAACAATATGTCCCCCACTACTATAGTGGGGACATAAAAATCATTAACAACATTAGCTCTTCGCTACGCGAACAACAAAAAAGTGTCCATTTGTTATACACAATTTAAAAACACAAAAATTAAGTCGATTTTTTTACTTAGCATGTCTTTTTGTAGTATTGTGCTTATATTATGTACATAACTATACTGTTTATCAGAGCACTTGACGAATCCCCCTTTCCCTTTACACAAACTAATTATGATGTAATATCTTAACTTAAGGATGAATAAGCTTTCATTAACCGAAAATACGCTCTTCGACTATCTTAAGATATGTAAATACACTGTTTCTTGAATGAGCTTTGACCTATATATATCACGACAGTTAACTATATTACATTCGCAATATAATTGTGATTGAGCTGGTTGAAGAGTTAATTAACGTTAATTAACGTAAATGGTATACCAAATTGGAACACTATAGCTGAGAGCATTGAAAGATAACTATGCGGATATATAGACTCTAAACAGCGAGACAGTAGAATAGCAAACAGCCTAACTAGATGTGGACATGTGCTTTTTATTTACAATCATCTCCTTAACTTTCATATAGTGTCTGAAATTCGGCATTTTATCTTCCAAGATTGAAGGGACCTTTTCACAGATTTTGGCATGTATTGAAGTTTGTTATAAAATGCTTTATATTGATAAATGTAAACATTGGAACTAAAATGCTCCAGTAAAATACATCAAGAAAATTAAAGAACGAAAAAGTAACACTCAACTGTACTCGAACCACTGACCCATGCAGTAAAAAGTCTAACGCTTATACCACTCGGCCTTCCGTGCTCATACAATGAATGACGTATTTTATACTTTATATAAAAAAATCCTCGTAGTGTCGAAAAATATAACGACAGAAAAAGAACTCTCCAAATTATTCCATCGTTTTGCATTGCAACGCTTTATACATGTCAGGTTTTAAACCGATGCATATAATGCATACATTTTAATTGCTTGGTAAATGTTCAGTATTACTGTTTGTTCGCACATATCAACTACAACGAAAATTTGCGAATCTGAAACAGTTTTTTAATTTTGTCAATTTACCAAAACGTGAAAAGGTTCCTTTAGATTAGTTCACGACAGTTGGAAACGTGTTCTATCTTGAGTCTAAAACCAAAAATACTGAGTATGATTTTAGGTAATACTCAGCTTTGTCGATTCTTACCAGTGTGGTTATCCCTTTTTGAGTAATGTTTGCTAAATGTACACATTCTCAGTTTTTTTTTACGGAGCGCATCCATGCTTTCAAGGTCAGTTTGTTTGACACCATCCGAAGACTAGACTGAACCGACTATACAAAACATGTTATGCTGCATATACGTTTTGAAATAACTTTGTCATGCGTACTAGATCTAGTTGAATAGTAGAAAATTTAGTGATGACTTTGAAGGGTATGTGTATTTTTGATGATTACCCTTGCCTATGCGCTTCCTCGAAATAAAACATACACGTTCATGCATGTATAAGACGTTATTAATAACAATATCACAATTGAGGCATACACATTTCCAAAACCAGCCTCTGGCTTGTACTGTCAGGAAACTGAACGTTAACAATCATAACATGAATCAGCTTTAGGGATTTGAATTGCCGTCGTTGTCTTGTATGGGGCGCTGATTAAGTGGAACCGACTCTAAAGACGGACGACGTAATGAGTGCAGTATACTAGGTTTATAAGGAGCGATCAAGAGCTATACTTCAAACACTTGAACTCTAAGACTATAACCCCGTGAAGTGCTTGGTGTGGACGCTAGTGTATACAATCTGACAGGCCTTTATTTAACCGAGAACTGTTGAAGTATCTTTCAAAATCTGAAAGCAGATAGATGCAATACTTCCAAAGATTCATGTCCATGTCATACAAAGAATTATATCATGTTGAATGACATTTTGCGATCGTTGTTAATGATTTTCCAATATGGATGTGTTCGTGATTGTATGCATTGCATTTCCATATAATTCCATGAAAGCATAAGCATGTGAATAACTTTCGTTTAAACTCTCAATTCATTTTATGCTAATACCGTCAGACCTTAACGGTGTGCAAAACAATTGCAAAGAACTGTTCAATTTTTCTCCCACTATTTCGCATTTGCATTGTAAACAACTACAACGTGTTATAGATGTATGTCAAATTACTTGTTCACACGAAGTGTGTGTATCGACAATCATGTATTTCAGAGGCAAACCACAAAAGAACGCTTCCAAAGGTCGTCTCCACATGACTCAAACGGAAGACAGCATATTCAAAAGCATTGCCAACTTACCTGTTTACCTTGTGTTTTATAAAAACGGTATTCCTGTACACGCATTTATGTAGTACATAACATAAATTTCAGAGTCATGCAGTGTTATTTCATTATATAAATTAACATGTTAAAGAGCCAGTTAATCCTTAAATTATTAAATTGATTCGCGTTGTAACACAATGCTGAATATAATGTTATACACTAATTATCAATTATTTATAAATAAATACATTAGTTCTGAAACAAATCAATAATACTCATACTCGCTATATAATTGGCATTCTAATTATTATTATGAAGTTTTTAAACAATAAAATAAATCCGCGATCTGTGGTGTGTGAGATACAATAATCTTTTCAGACAGCTTTCTATAACGGAGATGCCTCTATAACGGAGATGCATTATCTGCATACACTATTAGCAGACTGGCGGTGGTTTACTCATTTACAAATGTCATATTTAGTCTACGTACGTGTGCATGTACTGAATATGGAAAGCTTTCACAACTTGAAAAACAATATGCAGAATATATATGAAATATAGATGTACTGAATTTAATGTAAGTAAATATTGTGTAAAGGACTGTTATGTCCTCGCTTTATATACTTCTTAGCTTCAATGACAAATCTGCTGTCGGATAAATCCCGTCGTTGAAAAATGTCAAAGGCTACATTAAAGGGATCTTTTCACGCTTTGGTAAATTGACAAAATTGAAAAAAGTTGTTTCAGATTCACACATTTTCGTTTTAGTTATGATATTTGTGATAAAACAGTAATACTGAATATTTACCATGGTCTAATATAGCCATTATATGCATCTTTTGACGATTTTAAAACCTAAAAATTATAAAGCGTTGCAACGCGAAACGATTGAATAATTTGGAGAGTTCTGTTTTTGTCGTTAAATTTTGTGAAACTACGAAGATTGCTTATATAAGGTATAAAATACGTCTAGTATGTATACTCGGCGGAATAGCTCAGTAGGCTAAAGCGTTTTTACTTCAGGACTCTGGCTGGACTCCAGTGGTCACTGGTTCGAAACCTGCTCCGGGCAATGTTCTTTTCCTTTTTTAAATATTATTCTTGATTTTTTACTGGAGCTTTTACGATCCAATGTTTACATTTATCAATATAAAGCATTTAATGAATAAGTTAAAAAATGCCAAAATCTGTGAAAAGGCCCCTTTAAAGCGAGTATACGATTTTGTCAAATATTAATGAATTTGTATAAAATGTGTAAATAACTTATTATATATATATATATATATATATATATATATATATATATATATATATATATATATATATATATTTCAATATACAATAAAATAGAAGTTCACAAGAACATGTGTCGAAAAATGCGAAATAAGCCAGATATTTAATTCTGAAATCGAAAACGGCTGTATGTACAGTCGAATTCGCCAGCATGTATATCATGAATGTACAATGTGAACCTAAACTTAGTTTAACGGTTCAACTTAAATTCCTGCAACGATATCATTCTATACATAGATGGTGACGTCACTACGTTATTGTCAGTAAGACCGGTGTGTACACAATGGCAACGATATTTATTCATACGACACACGAACACTAACTCTGGTCCTAATGAAAAGACGAATGATTCGGTTATTGTAGGAAAATATGTTCGTCACAATCGGCTCGGGGCGCTAATTTGTCTTTGCTGCATTTTATGAAATTCGTATTGAATGCATAATTTTTCTTGCCTATTTTGTGTTATTGTAACATATTTTATCAACATTTTACAATTTAACACATAAAAAATCGTATAATCTTACTTTAACCAACTTATCGCGTCAACTATATTGTGTTTCACTTGACCTAAAAATAGCAGTATTGAGAGCAAACGCTTCGCTGTCGGTTATTGATTGTATTCGCCTCAGTCGTGTTGTGGTTAAGTACAGTGTTCCGTTGAGGTATAGCATATTGCATATTTAATATACTTATTACGAACTATATGCTTTGTTGAATATGAACAATAAGTGGATTTTCAATTATGTGAACACTATTCAACTGTGTAGCTTTGGTCGTATATACCGATAGATACAATCGCCTCACTTGCTGAGAGTCTCTTCATGTCACAGTGCAAACGTGTAAATTTAAGCTCTAAAAGTTTTATAATTTTGGGACATTTAGAAAAGGAGTTTAAGTAAAATAAATCGTACAGTGATAGGGCTAAAGCATTCCAGTGGAGTTATGTGATTCTTTAGGTATTCTGATAATTAGAAATTAGCGTTTTTAACACTTTTGTGCGTCTTTTCTGCGTCTTTTCTTTCATTTCACATTTTTTCGTGGATATACATCACATTTCACATAAGTGTGAGTAGATAAAAAATATACTACGGGAGAGCACTTCATATGTGTCCTCATATGCCTTGTTATGAGTATCAATAGCGCCGTCATCCAAAAATGGGTCTTATGCGTGTCGGCATCGTTTGTTAAACCCAACATGTGCTTTTGCGCAGTCAGGCCATAGGCGATTCTGTTCGCTATAAAATCACTCAATATGTTATGTTTCTCCTTACCAGAAGGAGAGATAGCTGAGTGGGCTATTTATATGATGGGAGCATATGGAATAAAACCCATTTTTGCATGACGAGGGTCATTACAAATCTCATTGCGAATTGAAAATGCTAAATTTAAGAACAATGCTTTTTGATATAAAATTGAATTCAAAATAGCAAACTTGTTAATAATGGCAGCCTATCCACACATTAAGGAATGATTTCCAGACGTGCTGACCAAGTACGGCAAACATTGTGGTATGATAATTAAACCATATTTCTTTATCCTGACACTATACTATTTCGCTAATGATTGTTTTCTCATCTTGGAGGCGAAAGTGAAA
The DNA here is from genome assembly GCF_020536995.1 of Dreissena polymorpha. Lineage (NCBI taxonomy): Eukaryota > Metazoa > Mollusca > Bivalvia > Myida > Dreissenidae > Dreissena > Dreissena polymorpha. Next base: position 69,453,497 of record NC_068355.1, on the reverse strand, counting down.
TTCTGCGAGATGGATTGTAACGCGTAATTGTAACAGGGCCACAATTTGTGTCGTTTGATAATACAAAGAGTAGTCCGGAATTCCTTACACTGAACAGTGCTACATCCTTTGAATTGAGCACATACGCAGTGATGTAGCAAAAATTCTGAGGTTGTATTTCGGATCAGCTTATTAAATATTCGAAAATATTCATGCGTGTCTGTTGGCGTTATGTAAAAGTCACTAAGATGAAAACTGAGTAAAACAGCTATGCCTAAAAGCGCATTAGTGCTTTATACCTATGTTTATGTCAGCGTTGTTGACACCGTGTGAATTGCTCGGGTAACAAGTAAAGCATAAACAGCAAGTTTTATAATACTTTTATTCCTCCATATACAAGATACGAAGATTATTGTATATTTTGAATTTGTATATGGTGTCAAAAATCAAAAGTTTTGTACACGGAACTTTCATTATGAATTTATATTCTTGGTGAGATAAATATTTGATATTAGAAAAATATTCCTTTAATATTATGGTGACTGCAAATTTTCTTTATATTAAGTTCTCATTACCATTTTCATCATACTTTTCATGCTTTCAGAACGTCCAAAAAGCATGTTGTTTTTATTTTGTCTAAGTTATTTCTATGAAATAATAAGGATGATAAAAAGTGCACACAAACTCGACCCGTGCGCTATGACACACACTTTATAAAGTTGAATGGCGTGTGTTCATTTCAAACTTGGGATTGATTTGGAAAAATGAATTGCGTGTTAAATTATGCAATAGCGAACATCTTTAGTGCCTTCAGCGCTTTGATTCATCATGCAAGGAGAGGAACTTTCCGGAAAGAGGGTTTCTTTGGGGGGTCATATTTTTAAAACTGTGGCTTGATATTTTGGGGGGTTAGTGTGTTAAAGATTTTAAAATAAAATTATTAACATGTTCAAGTATTTTGAATGAGCGGACCAAATAACGGGAGTATATATAGAGGCGCAGAACTCTTTTGGTCCGGACCAAATAACGGGAGTATATATATAGCGAGCGCGATGCTTTTACATCCAACATTTATTCATCATGCAAGGAGAGGAACTTTCCGGAAAGAGGGTTTCTTTGGGGGGTCTTTTTTTTAAAATGGGGCTTGGTATTTTGGGGGGAAGTGTCTTAAAGATTTTAAAATGAAATTATTAACATTTTCAAGTATTATGAATGGGCGGACCAATTAACGGGAGTATATATAAAGGCGTAGAACTCTTTTGGTCCGCTTGCTGCAGAATTACCATAGCGCGGACCAAATAATCTCAGGCTTTCATGGCTAATGAGCTTCGACGTGGCATGCAATAAATACACCACACTGCGTTATGGGTGTAAACCGCAGTTCACAGTTTAAACGTTTTTCGGTCAAGGTTTAAAGGGGCCTTTTCACGTTTTGGTGAATTGACAAAATTCAAAAAAGTTGTTTCCGATTCGCAAATTTTCGATTTAGTTATGATATTTGTGAGGAAACAGTAATACTAAACATTTACCATACTCTAATATAGCCATTATATGCATCTTTTGACGATTTAAAAACCTGAAAATTATAAAGCGTTGCAACGCGAAACGATTGAATAATTTGGAGAGTTCTGTTGTTTTCGTTTTATTGTGTGAAACTGAGATTATTGCTTATATATAGTATAAAATACAACGAACATTGTATATGGAAGGATGGTCGTGGGGGGTAAATGGGAGACTTTTTACGCCAGGACCCCAGGGTTCAGTGGTTCGAGCCCTGTTGAGGGTAACCTTTTTTCTTTTTTAGATTTTATTCTTGATTTCTTACTAGAGCTTTTTAAAGCAAATGTTTACAATTATCAATAGAAAGCATCTAATGACAAACTTCAAAACATGCCAAAATCTGTGAAAAGGCCCCTTTAATGGGGTTTCTTGTGTAGATAAGATCATATTATTTTCACTGACATGCAGTTGTATTTGAGATGGAAACACGACAACATCGGCGGGAGGTTTATAAACAATGGATGCTTTTATAGGAATTAATTGGAAAGGCAAATAAGGTATTTCAAATAATGACGGAATAAACTGTAGTACTGTTAGAAACAGACTATATATCATGTCTTCTTTTTCCTAGTTTCCGGAAACTGACGGAATAAGCCGAAGTTGATATTTATTTACATCCGAACTACTTTCTTCAATTTTTTTTGACTGTGAAGGACCAGGCTTAATGCATTTTTTACTATAATTTCAATAATATATAGTTCTGTTCCTATTAAAAATTATACATGGTCCGCGGATCAAAAGAGGGGATAATGCCTGCTGCCATATAAAATATTTATGAAACGGTGTTTATAATTATTCCCATGGCTTTACTATCAACGAAATATGTTCTTTTGGTCCATATGACGCACCATACACGCAGAGTGCGTGTTCAGTAAACACAGTTATAAATCGCTTTCGTTTGCAGCAAGGAAACTGAATTTTTAATGCACATTGTTTGGCATGGGAAGATGGGAATATATCCGTTACAGTATCGACCAGATATCGTAAGTGTTAGATTTATGCTTCATATTTAGACAAATATATAAATCTACCATTATTGTATACGATTGCACTCAATAAATTCAAGTAAAATAAATTAAAAGCTGTTATATACAGTACAGTTTGTTGTTTAATTTGGGGTTTCGCGTCTTTCTATAGTATTGGAGATCAAGTTATGTAAATTCGTGTTAATATGAACGTTTGAGTAGTGAACTTATAACGGGGCGGTTCAACTATTGTAGTTTTTTTTTTTCGCCTTGTAAGATGAGGACTAGGCGTCTTGCAACTGTTGAAGCTGTTAAATCTTATGTAGATCAATCAGTTTCACTGTATTTTATCTTGTTGTTAAGCCCCCCCCCCCCCCTATACACCATAATCGGTCACTTAATAACACCAAATACATACTGCACTACACTGGCGTTTGTAATCTTACCGCTGTTTATAAGCCTTCCTCCAGTACGCTATCAATGCTATAACGCCGGTTGAAATCGATTAACTGACAGCAAAAACTGCACAAACTTCTGATTTAGCTGCACACGCCAGATTTACAATGCAGCATTATCAGTTAGCATAGGCGGATGTAAGAAGGAGGCGGAAACGGTCCTCACTAAGGATCGTCTTTTTAAAGTAACTCTATATTGTGTTATGAACTGTCTGTTAAATGCTTGACTTGTGAGACCAATTTTATGGAGAAAGGGTCAATATGAATATTCATGCAATTTTAGTTATTTTCTGAGATCAATATAATTCTTACAATTGATACAGAAATAATTAAAATATACTGTAGTCTGCACTCTGCCATTACTGAATCTAATTTAAGCTAGGTAAATACAATTTCTGATCCCCTTTTTATTCTTAAAAGGGGCCTTTTCACAGATTTTGGCATATTTTAAAGTTTGTCATTAAATGCTTTATATTGATAAATGTAAACATTGGATCTTAAAAGCTCCAGTAAAAAATCAAGAATGAAATTTAAAAAAGGAAAAAAGGTAGCCGGTACCAGGGCTCGAACCAGTGATCCGCCGGAGTCCTGGAGTAAGTCTGAAGTAAAAACGCACTATCCCTCTCGACTATTCCGCCGGATATACATGTTTAAAGTATTTTATACATTACATAAGCAATCTTCGTAGTTTCGTAAATTTAAACGAAAACAGCAGAACTCTCCAAATTATTCAATCGTTTCGCGTTGCAACGCTTTATAATTATTAGGTTTTCAAATCGTCAAAAGATACATATAATGGCTATATTGGACTATGGTAAATGTTCAGTAATACTGTTTCATCACAAATATCATAAATAAAACGAAAATTTGCGAATCTGTAACAACTTTTTTAAATTTTGTCAATTTACCAAACCGTGAAAAGATCCCTTTAAAAGTAAGTAAATTTGTCAGTAGTTAATTTTGCTAACGGCTGCCATCCATTGCGGCCCAAATGCTATGCATATTGGTTGCCGGTAAAAATGCGACGTTATGGGATATAACGGGCTAAAATGAGCCAAGCTTCGCCATGAAGCATGTTCCTTCGATGCGACCCTACACGTAAATGTCCAGGATCGTAGCGAAAAGAGCCCGAAATATTCCGAATTCGCAAATTTCGCTTCATAAATCCTTCGGAGTTTAGCTGACGTCTATGGAATGATATTTAGGGAAAATACATCATTCATGGTGAATATTTACAATGCGACTGATGTTTATTACAGCATGTTTCATGACAGTTCCAACATGCTTGTTCTCTATTCGTTTATACTTGATGATTGTTGCAACATGCTTGGTGAATATCTTATGTTTGAGTGTTGATTATTCCTGATTCATGTTTAAAAAAACAAATGATTTCACTATCATAAATATGTGCTATTAAATTCTTAACAACGTGATAACACCCTACTCTGTAAACAGTCATAATCGGGTTTGCCACTAAGCGTCATTAACAACGGCAGTTAGCAACAAGCAGTTGGCAAAATGCAACTTAGCCGAATGCAAGATACCATAGTATGACAGCATGTGGCGCACGTTTAATTTTCGTATGTTGAATACATTACTTAAAAGCACAATACGCTCCCGTATACGCATGCACCCCCCCCCTCCTTGAACAGTAGGCCTACCACGTACACAATAACCTGACTGAACTGCCTTGAATGTTTTTGATATGGGTATGTTTCAGTTGGTACTCCATAAAATATACACGTATTTTATTCAGGACGTTACGAAGCTTATATGTTGGAAGTGTTGCCCATCCCCAGTCCAAATACTTCAAGTATACGTAATCTACCGATGTACATTATATACCGACCTCATAACTATGAAGTAGCCCACCTCCCATTGCCACAGACCTCTGCGTGTAATTGTTAGATTTTGCTAGTCTGTTAACCATGCTGCACTTACTTTTTATGTAAACACATATATATCATTGTATGTCTATATAATTTATGGGATACATAGTGTTAGCTCTATCTGAAAGGTTATAAGTGCTCGTGTCTATTTAAACGATTGTGTACCTCGTCAAGAAAACAATGGTTTTACTATTAACATATCACAGAACTCACTTTTCAATAAATTTTGAAAAACTAAATAAAAAGGGGTGGTTTCGCGGGCCAAGATTGGCTACCGAACTTGCAAGGCCTGATCGTTGGGCTGTCTTGCTCGGGACCCTTTGGGTGGGGATGGGGGTCGTTTTTTCTCCTGGGACCGCGGACTCCCTGGCAAACACGGTGGGCCGAACTAGCGCACCCGTCCGGAGAGCTTTGTCTCAGCCTTGGCTTCCGAAGGCTTGATGAGCGGGTAGAACGGAACCGCAGGAGACGAAAGATTTGATCCAGCTATGCTGGTTCCAGTAATATCTCTGCGCGGAGGTTGTATTGTATCGTGGCTGATTGTATGTTGTTTTTGTTTGCGTGTATGAAGCGCACATCATGACATCGCGTTAATTAATTCAACGCATCGCTGTTTGATTCCATTATCCCATTTATGTCTAGCGTCTAGCAAGGCATTGGCAAACAGCGTAGACCCACATGAGACGTCGCATGATGCGGCGTCTCATCAGGGTCTGCGCTGATTGCTTAAAGGATTTTCTGTAAGAAATATTCTAAATATAGACATAAATATACTAGACATCCCTAATTTTGGAAATAAATTGATCCAATTTAGTCCACTAGGCTTAAATGGGTTAAGCCTCAATCGTCATCAGGCACGATGGGAGTGTCATTCAGCACTAAAAGGTGTCTACATACAAATTAGAAGTACCATCAAGAATCATGACAAAGTCATAATGAAGGTTGTAATTTTTACCGAAATATCGTTCCATAAACATCAGTTTTTACATTGTCCATTTTCAATGATGTAACAACTGTTCAATGTTGGTATCAGTAGTAGCCGTGTATAATTAACGGACACAGGTAGTTCGAATGATGGCATTAATGATGGCATTATGCCAACGTCAAGTCGACATTAGTCACGTTGACATCCTTTCTCGAACCAATTAAATACCCAACATGTGGCCGATGTACACATTTACATCCGATAACAGTCGAACGTTAGTAGAAAAAAAAAATTTGGTACAGCTCCGTAGGGCTGTCGCTGTTTTTTTCGTAATTAAAAGATCTTAATGTCATATAATTGCAGCTTTTACAGAAATTAAATAATACATGCTTGTTTTGTCACCTTGGCGTTTTGCTGAAATTTTAAATGTGTTTTTGCAGGAATATTATCTTTACTAATAACGAGCAATTACTCGGTGTTCGAAGTGTGTTGTGTAAAGTAAACAATTTTTGTTTAATATTCCTCCTCTCAAACCCCAACTCCTCTATAAATTGGCCATTGTGTAAGTTCCATGTGCTCTGACAAACATTTGTAGACGATATATCAAGTGTGATACTTGAAATGCGTTCGCCCTGTGTTCGAGTGTACCACATCGTTATTCACTAATAACGTTTGGCATGCATGTTCCAGTAACCAGACATTCGCGGCAGAAATTAATCGAGTGGCTGTGTCCTCGACTGATTTCCCCAGCTGCGATGAAACCAATATTTTATGGACATGAGCTGCGGAAATGGGACTTATGTCATTGTGGGCAACGTAGCTTCACACCAGTGTGCGATTGTTTGAAGCGTTCCTTAAGCTTGGATCAGGAGCTATTCTGTCCGTTTTAAAGCCACACACCTTGAAGTGAAAGTAAATTTAAGTATTAATAAGATACATTTTCTATCTATGCCAATTAGAATATATCTGGTGGTTACAAGGAAGAAATCCGTCTTTTTTTGAGTTTTAAAACTTTAAAATAATCGCGTTTGTTGAAATGGACGTATACGTCTAGAAATTCTACTTTCGGTTTTAAAAGCGGTACCGTTTGAAAAATAATAAATTACTTGCTAACTAGTTTTTATCTATGCCAATTAGAATATATCTGGTGGTAACAATGTAGAAATCCTTCTTTTCGCGCTTTAAACTTAAAAATAATCGCGTTTTTTAAAATGGACGTTTCCGTTTAGAAATCCTACTTTCGGTTTTAAAATTAAAAAAAAAAAACTTGCTAACAAAGCTATAGATTTAATTGTATCTATGCCAATTAGAATATAACTGGTGGTTACAAGGTAAAATCCGTCTTTTTGTACTTTAAAACTAAAAAATATTCGCGTTTGTCGAAATGGACGTATACGTATAGAAATCCTACTTTCGGTTTTAAAATTTAAAAAATAATAAATTACTTGCTAGACTATAGATTTAATGACAATCTTGCACACTTTCAAATTGCTTGATAAACATGTATTTCATTTCAAGGTGTGTGGCAGCTCAGGGTTGCGTTGACTCACGACCGGACATTGTAGCTTCAGACCAGACTGCGCGAATAGGCAGGCTCGTCTGGAGCTATCCTGGTATATAGCACGCGACAAATTTTCGCACGACGCGTCTCAAATATTAAGTACGGTAGCGTTTTTAACCAGATTTTCCGAAGGAAAAAAACTGGTTATTAGATTGGCGAATGTCAGCGGGCGGGCTGGCGGGCTGGGAGGCTGGCGGTCTGGCGGAACAAGCTTGTCCGGGCCATAACTTTGTCGTTCATTGTGAGATATTAAAATCATTTGGCACATTTGTTCACCATCATTAGACGGTGTGTCGCGCGAAAGAATAACGTCGATATCTCCAAGGTCAAGTTCACACTTTGAGTTCAAAGGTCAAAAATGTCCATAAATGATCTTGTCCGAGCCATAACTATGTCATTCATTGTGAGATTTTAAAATCATTTTGGCACATTTGTTCACCATCATTGGGCGGTGTGGCGCCAAAGAATTGCGTCAATATATCAAAGGTCAAGGTCGCCACGACAAAAAAATATATTGATTTTGAAGCAAGGGGGGTAACTTTGAACAATCAGTAACAATGCACATTTTGAGTTGGTCTCCCTTTATCAGACTTTTTTTCAAATTGAAATCAAGGTCGCCACGAGTAAAAATAGATTGAATCTTACACAAGGTGGGTAACAATGCACATTTTGAATTGTCTACCTTTATCAGACTTTTTTTTCAAATTGAAAACCTGGTTCTGTGACAATTTTGTCCCTTGTTTTGCTGAATAGAATGGATAAAACATGCTTCTTGATACCATTATAATTTCAATATTACATAGTGAGTCTTCTCTTGTGATGACGTTCATCCCCAATGAGGACTATTGTTGTGTTTTACTGATACCAGTTAGTCTTCAGTATGATGCATATTTGGCTGTGCATGTCTTCCATCACATGTTAATACTGTACTTGCTTCATTTAGTCAGAGGGAGAGTCATAACTAAGCTGGTCGATCTACGCTCCACATATGAAGGCGTGCTAGATAAGACGTTGGCCAGGCGATGACAGCGAGATCTTTTATAAAATCACCGGCCATAGAACATTGCTGATGATCAACCAAACGTGTCAGGAGTGGAGTTCAGGGGAAATCAGGTATGTCAGCACGGCCAGGCATGTTGTCAATTACATTGAATTTATACAGAGCAAACATGAAAACCGTTTTTGTGACCCATTTCCGTCATTGAATGTATTCCCGCACCTAATGCGAATCATGTTTATGATTATCTATTTTCGGTTGTGCCTATTTTGCATTGAATATATAAAACTGAAAATTACATTTAACTGTACCTTAAATGTTGGATTTTGCTTTAATGTTACTTTATGAGAACTCGGTATACATTGTCGGTACAACTTTTGCTTTTATTGTAATTTACGGATGGTCATCAAACAGGAAGGTCCGCGTCATAAGACTATGGGTATAATGCCATATGCGATCAGGGTAGCTCCAGATCATTTGAGCCTTGTTCTGAGAAAACTGGGCATAATTCATGTGCGTAAAGTGTCGTCCCAGATTAGCCTGTGCAGTCCACACAGGCTAATCAGGGACGACACTTTCCGCTTTTATGGTATTTTTAATTTCAAGGAAGTCCCTCCTTACCGAAAATCACGTTTAGGCGGAAAGTGTCGTCCCTGATGAGCGTGTGCGGACTGCACAGGCTAATCTGTGATGGGAATTTACGCACATGAATTAAGCCTAGTTTTGTGTATTGAGCAGTTTGTTCAGCAGCTAGCCTGTCTTCCAAAGAGACCACGAAACCCATGTTCGGTATAAAGTCATGCACTTTTTCGCAGTCTTCAAATAAAACATGTTATCTCACCGTTCTTCAAAAAGGGTAATATGTGCCACTTTTCTTAAAAATAGAAGTAAAGATGTGTTTACCCAATGGGCATGGCTACTAATGAGTTTGCAATTAACGGTTGTATAGAGATACGCTGGTTTCATATTGCATAAGGCCCATTTTTGCATGACAAGAAACATACTGGCTTCTAAAATTGTGAGAAATGATTCACGTGTGGGTTCGTATGATGTAGTTTTTATACGCCCGTCTATGACGGGACGTATTATGGTATACCCCGCGTCTGTCCGTCCGTCCGTCCGTCTGTCCGTCCGTCCGTCTGTTAATGTCGTACGCTACGTCAAATATCCTTTGACAGATTTTCTTCAAATTTTAACACAATCTTAATATTGATAAACCCTGATCCCCTTTCGTTTTTGACGGAATTCTGAATTGTCGTTCCAGAGTTATGGGACTTTGTTCGTCAAAATTTCGTGATTTCATTGAATGTCCTACTGTAGCTCAAATATCCTTCGATGGATTTTTTTCAAATTTCAACACAATCTTAATATTGATAAACCCTGATCCCCTTTCGTTTTTGACGGAATTCTGAATTGTCGTTCCAGAGTTATGGGACTTTGTTCGTCAAAATTTCGTGATTTCATTGAATGTCCTACTGTAGCTCAAATATCCTTCGATGGATTTTTTTCAAATTTCAACACAATCTTAATATTGATAAACCCTGATCCCCTTTCGTTTTTGACGGAATTCTGAATTGTCGTTCCAGAGTTATGGGACTTTGTTCGTCAAAATTTCGTGATTTCATTGAATGTCCTACTGTAGCTCAAATATCCTTCGATGGATTTTTTTCAAATTTCAACACAATCTTAATATCTAAATTGATGTTGCAAGATGATACATTATGCTCCATTGAAATAGTATCCCTGAAAAATTGAACAAGGTGAGCTTTTTTCTATTCCGATTGTACACTACCACTTACCCATCTACATTTCTCTTTTATTATTGGTCAAAATATCTATAACAGGTTTACTTCAACTCCATATCCTCTAAAGAAATGCATACATATACTCAAAAAAAGATATGGTATGAATGTCAAGGAGACGGCGCTCCATGCTCATGTACTTATAAAATAAACCATGTATTCAAATACAAATAAACTGAAGTAAAAAAATGATTCAAAGGGTTATTTATTACCTTACTACTTCATTGGCGAACGACGGGCGTATCATGCGCTCATGGCGCAGCTCCTCAGTTTTACCATATTAATCACGGAAACAGCCTTCAACTTCCTTCCTGATTCCGTTACCACATTGTCGATATGTTATTACAGTCTGCTGCAGTTAGGCAGTCTTTGTGTATAAACGAAATCTAGGAATGCAATTTATATGATTCATGTTTGTATTTTAGCAAGTATAAATTATCTGAACTTCGATTTGTGTGGGGTGCAGAAAGATACATATAAAAGACAATAAATTCAGTGGATGTTCAGTTATTTAAGTTTCATTCTTTCTGCGCGTTATACTAGTAATTGACTTTTTTTGCCAGATAAGTACCTTATCGGTCGATTGTCGCTTGTCGACTGAACGAAGGTTAAGATAGAACCCGAAATAGCCATATGTATCTAAATTGCCAGTTTAAAAAGGCTGAATATATTTTCTCAGCGTTTTGTGGTGCGGGGATTTCATCGTGAATTACGTATGTTAAATTTAAAATTATTGCATACATTAATTTTAATGAGCCAGAAAATAAATTTTGTTGCGACATAATGTTTCAAATTGTATAACATTATGTAGACGTCAGATTGATAAAAAGAAGCATCCTTATTTGGTATTTACGAAACTTAAGTGCTTTTGAGATTTGTCACATGCATTTCTTTCCCACTTTTTTGTGTTTTGTGGTTTTTGTTTACATCTAATTAAGCGACTGTTTATAAGCATGCTTCGCATAAGTTACACACGCTGTGTTAATTTGTGTTTGGGCAGATAACGTCGATGAAGTTTAATTTGATTATGCGGTAAAACATAAGTCAGCTGTTCAAATTCTTTCATCAGGATATAAGCACGAGGTTATTGCGTTTGTTTATATTTCTAACAGAGATGCGGCTGCGAACATCACAAGACTTGCAGGGACTCAATCGACAGAGCACGTGAACAGCCAGTATGTTATGCCCGCGATTAAAAAAGTTGAAATGCGCGCTGGTTGTATCCGCGGCGTTCTGTGTGCTTATCGGACCTTACCAATGGTTAAAGGGAAGTACTATCGACGATAGGATCTATTACGATGAACCCGTGAAGCTTCATTTTGGTGATAAAAAGGACTCGACATTGCATTTAACGGATCCACTGTTAAATCAGGAGCTGCAGTCATTTAAATGCGTCCGGTTGTTTCAAAATGATTCTGTGGAAATGGCCAAGGCCGCTACGTTTTTATCAAACCTCAACTACTCCTTTTCTAGACGCCAAGATGAAGAATTTTTAGAACTCGCCTCAAACTGTGATCAATTTAAAAAAGACTGGGGCTTCTTCGTTTACCCGCCTTCGCAAGAAGAGACATCCTTTCCGATAGCATTCAGCATCCTCTTCCACGAAAATGTGGAACAATTGACGCGACTTCTCCGTGCAATATACAGACCTCAGAACCAGTATTGTATTCATATAGACGGCAAAGCACCGGGCAGTATTATTGAGATTGTGACGCGCATAAGCAGCTGTTTCCCAAATGTGTTCATAGCTTCGAAGCTTGAGATTGTAATCTACGCCAGTGCGACCCGACTTGACGGCTGATATTAACTGCATGAAGGATCTCGTGCAAAATGGCGAGGACTGGAAGTATTTACTTAATCTCGCGGCCAGCGAATTCCCGATCATGTCTAACTTGCAGATCGTCCAAATTCTACAGGAGTTCAATGGTTCGAACGACATTTACGAAACTTTTTCTACAATGGACAGAGGCCGGTTTAAAAAGCGCTATTATACCTATATAGATCTTCGTAATAAGTCAGGGTACATTATACATTCCAATGACCATAAAGACCCGCCGCCCCATGGCTTGAAAATCACGAAGGGGAATGCGTATAACGTGTTTAGTAGGAAGTTTGTAGAATGGGCTCTGAAGGACAGAATAGCCCGGGATTTACTTGCATGGGTGCAAGACACATTGACACCTGATGAGCATTACTGGGCGACACTCAACAACCTTTTCAGCAACCCATCATTGAAGACACCTGGTGGCTATAAAGGTATCAATTACATGTATTTCACAGTGCAGCAACTATAACTGGGTAATTTTTTTAAAGTTGATTCATTTTTAAAGATTTGTATTGTTCAAGTTTGTTTTATTTGTATAAAAGGACAAATATTGTGTAATTGTGTCAATGCTTAAAATGTGTTCATCGTCTGACATTAGAAATATGCTAATGTTGTCATGAAAAAAAGAAAGTTTTAAATAATTGAATACAGTTTACATTTATTCTCCAAAAAAAAATACATGCACATATTTATATTTACACTGTCTAGTATCGAGGATTCATTGTATGCCCAGTTTTGTATAAGAGGCTATTATCTTTACTATTCAGGACATCCCGATAAAAGACCCTCATTTGGTCGCTACATCGGATGGTCTTCACCAGTGCATAAAGACCGTTGCAAGGCGGGTCGATACATCCACAACATTTGCACATTTGGCGTCCTTGACCTTCCAGTTCTGTGGAAAAGAAACGAGATCATAGCCAACAAGTTCGATATTCAGTACGACCCGATAGCCTACAAGTGCATGGAGGAACTGATACTGAATAACTCTGTAGAAAAGAGGGGCGTATCTAGACGTCCGCTTTACCGGCGTATTGCGCAATTAGGGGTCTAATACGACGAGTTATGTTTACTAAGGTAGCACATAGGCCGCATAAGGAAAACATTAACCCATTTATTCCTAGTGGACTCTCCCATCCTTCTAAATTTGGATCAATTTATTTCCAAAATTTTGGATATCTAGTATATTTATTTCTATACTTAGAATATTTCTTACAGAAATCCCTTTAAACAAACAGCGCAGACCCTTGTGAGACGACGCATCATGCGGCGTCTCATCTGTGTCTACGCTGTTTTCCATGGCCTTTTTTTCTAGACGCTAGGCATAAATAGGTCAAGCTCAGCAAAACCGCAAAATTTAAGTGATGCTGGGATATTTTAAACACAATGCGGTAATTTCTAGAGCGTTTATTCAATGGTGATACTCATTGATATTTGTAGAGAAAAAAGAAAATATCGCCGTAATTCTAGACAGTAGAGATGAACACAGCCGAACACAGCCGACAGGAACGTAAAACTGCAAATGATACTGTTCTTGTTATCTTAATTGCTTCGCAGTACTGATATACAGATTTCTTTAACCCATTTATGCCTAGTGGACTCTCCCATTCTTTAAAATTGGATCAATTTATTTCAAAAATAAGGGATGTCTAGTATACTTATTTCTATATTTATAATATTTCTTACAGAAATTCCTTTCAGCAAACAGCGCAGACCCAGATGAGACGCCGCATTATGCGGCGTCTCATCTGGGTCTACGCTGTTTGCAATGTCCTTTTTTCAGGACGCTAGGCATAAATGGGTTGAATGAGCCATATTTATTATCAAATAACCTAGTAATTTTGATTAATAACTATAATTCGCACAGAGGCGTGTACTTCTCCGTACAAGAAAAAGAAAACATTGCGTGGTATGTTAAAGGTTCATAATACAATCGAGTGATAAAGATGTAGTTATATCGCATTTAATGATATTTTATTACTTTTTAATTTGAATAACAGTGGTACGAGGTTACTGCTTATTCGCCGCATTGTTTTAGCGCATCATTTTAGGCTAAATAATAGTTTTTACGCGTCATTTAACGCTTATTTCCCCAATTGCTTTTCATTGGCTGTTCCAAGGCGGTTACCCAAGCGTTAATTGTTACCTCACCTTAGCTCAATTTGCTTTTGTGCTTACCTACCTCGAAGGAAGCGTACGAAAATACCGTAAACAGCGATTCCCGATGTGCACTGTGTATGTGTTTTTTTTACAATTTGCTTTTATTTTAAATTTTTCTTCATTAGCTAATCTGAGTACAACGTGCCCGCAGTGAATTATTGTGATCACCCTTCGTCCAGCGTCCGTCGTCTTGAGATGTGCAGCGTGTTACGCCTCGTTAACTTCAAGGTCTTTAACACTGTAGAGGCTTAATTGTTCGTCCAATCTTCGGGAAACTTGAGAATAATGTTAGAGTGGAATTTTTTTGGCCGAGAGTGAATTTGGATTATGTTTGTCAAACATTATGACATCAGGTCAAATCTGTGAGCATCCTAGTTACCGCACTACAGGTCATATTTATGACTTCATCCTGATAATCATGATTTATTGTACTTCAACAAAACACTTGCTACCACTCTAGAGGCTACATTTATGACTAAATATTGATAAAACGTGGTTATAATATATTTTAGCTGAATAGGAGTCCGAGTTTAATGCGTCTAAGAACCAGGTGACCATATTAAATCGTAGAAAACCAAGAGGCCAAAATTATGTTGAACTTTTCGTAGAATGTTCATCTTTACAGCAAGCAGAAGGGGCGGGGGGGGGGGGGGGGGCTCTGATGAATTTTGAAATAAAGGTCAAGGTCACACCTAATGGTAATTGGGCCATAAACAGCTTAAACATTCCTGTCTCGGCTCTTTCTTTGCCATATATGGCGGGATTGTGCACGAAATGGGATGAAAAGTAAAGCATCATACACATAGAGTTAACAAGCCAAATTTGTCCATAACACTATCAGAAGATTAGTGTCATCGGCATATCATTGCATTATATTAATCGATTTGGAAATAACTTGGCTCTAATGTAATCCATCGTGAGACGACAAGTAACGTAACAACTTGTCTTTCTACCTCAAAGGTCAAGGTCACACACAATTTTGCCATTACTCAGCTTATTCGGACTGTAATTGTGGCATTCATCATGTTGTTTAAAGAGAACTTACAACTAATAAAAACCGAGGTCAGGATAAAATGTAAAGGTCATATTTGGCTGCAAACAGGTTATCCAAACTGTAACGTTTTCTATCAGCACTCAATTTGTACACTTCGTTATTCAAATGAAATATAATGAGAAGACTAAGTGTCGTATGTCTGTCTCATTGCCTCAAACACACTAAGAGGTGAACTGTCAAATTTAGCCATAACAGCATGAACAAACAATGTTTGTGACGAACATGCGGGGTTTGGTGGGGCAACGATGCTTACAGAACAGCGCAACACATGTCTTGTGCATGGAGGTATAATCATAGCGTTTACTTACTAAGTTTGTGCATTATATCAGGTCAAGTCCGCAACAATTGGTGCACACGAACACTTAAGGTTATTGTGTTAGGGCCATCAGCGCCCACTTGGTTTTATGTTATATGTAACATTTTTGTTTTTCCCATCATTTTATAGACATTTAAACACTAAACTTAAATGCAAGACAAGAATTTCTCTCATAAAACTTTCATTGAGTTTCATGTTTGTATCCATTAAGTTGTTTCCGGAAACGTTCGCATTTCGTGCACATTTGCTGTGATAATTTAACTCTTTCTAAGCTAGTGAAATTACCATCATATTACCTTGTGTTCACTGAAAGAAGCATTTGTGTATGGTATTTTACCAAGTTCGTATACATGTATTAAATTTAATGTTGTTAATTCATCTGAGCAAAACCTGCTCGAAGTGAGCGATTGTGATCACCCTGTGAACCTCGTCCGTCGTCCAATCTGTTCCGAGTTACATTCTGTTAAACGTGCATCCACGAACTAGGTTGCTCGGTTAAGCACATCACTGGCCACAGTTCTTACTTTTTAAATATTAAACTTCGACAGAATGGTTTGTCTTCAGTGTATCTAACTTAAAGGCGAAGTCGAATCTTGTTTCCGTTCGTTAAAAACACTAGGTCACCAGGCCAAATCTTTCAATAATAATGTTACCACATTAGGTTTTAAATAAAGCTTTATGCAGCATGCGAGTCAAATCGGTCTGATACTGAACAAAGAATAGACGCAGTTACACCCCTTTGATTGCAATGTTATGTACAGTAGTTAAATGTACGTTTATAGATACTAGTAATCTGATTACGATTGGTATGTGAGGTTATATTGTTTGTATGCAACCTTTCGTAGAAGCAGCCATATACAAGTCGACATGTTCTTCTGCACGTTTGTGCGATACATTTTGTGGGAGTGTTGTCTCAGACTTATTTAAATCATATATTAATGGATTTTTAAATAACTTTGTACAAATTTCCATCAGAAATATATGTAGCGTGTATATCTCCCTGTCTCAAATGTAAATATCACACGCAGTATTTAAATGTCAAATTTTGCCATTTTAAAAATGCTTTTCAAAAAAAATTAGAACAAAAATAAACCTAATAAACCCTAAAAAGAAAACCTGTCGAATGTAAATACCGTCTGCCTATCTAAAAGGTCATGGTCACACATAGAGGTCAACAGACACACTTGACCATTAAACAGCTTGTAATTTATCTTTAATTAATTGCCATATATTAATGGATTTAAATAACTTGGCTAAAAAGAAACTCATTAACTCAAATACAACGTGTATCCAGTTGAGCGTTTACTGGCCTTAATTACCCTTTGCATATACGTATAAATATTGCATTGTATGATTACATAACTAATTTATATATTATATTAGATTATTTTCAATCTAGTCATAATGGGTGACACTTATGTTTAAAACAAGTCAATATACATGTATATTTCAAACATAATGACATTTCTTGTTCAGTTTATATGGATATTTAAAGGATCCAATCTACCAGCACCCGATTGTATAAACAGTTAAACCGGCGGATAACCACACATCGGCGGTTAAAAGTCGGTTACTTGTTGGTTACTGGTCGGTAAGCGTTTGTATAAAATTTGGTTAGTTGTACCGATCGGTTAAAACCCAGTTAAAACATACCCTGCTTCCCTAGGTGGGTAAGTACAAGTAACCGAGAGGTAACTTACACAAAATGGCCGCGGCGCGCGACATTATAAAAGCTTACCATCGACAACCTTCACAATTTCGACGAGTAAACAGACAATTGCAGCGACTGACACTTTATTTGACAAAATTTACAGGAAAATACGCTTTCCGATTTGGACGACGAATTTAAGGACACACAGAACGTGTTTTTTATATTCTGTTATGGGTAGGCCGTGTGTGATTCGATGCATAAATGGCGCCCATGTTAAAATCATTTCTCCGTGAACAGGGAACGACAAAAGTACAAACAAAAACCAAAACGCGTGCGAACTAGTATCTTACCTTTAATAGTAGTTATTGCGAATTATTTTTTGTGTAGACTTATTACGCTCAATGCGTAATAATTTCGTCTTGTTCCGGAAGTGCAAGTCACACGGCGGGTCCCAGGCACATGTTCTCTTAGAATGAATATTTCTGAAGAAATAAGTGATAGTTTGGATCAAACTCATGATTATTTGGCGCACAAAGATTCCCTTCACGAGGCTATACAACGTATAGAGGACAGGTTATCCAAAATTGAATTTAACCAAGGTTCTTTCCGTGGTCGCTCTGCGACAACAAAAACGTCCGTTAGATTTCCGCCACCGGAAGTCAGTTTTTTGCCATACCAGGCCAATATTGAACACTCTTCTGATCTGCCTTACTTGGCCAATCCATTTACCCTCGGTCCTGACTCATCGGCAGCCACCGCCGAAGGTCCTATTCCTAAAAATATTCAGGAACAATTTGACTGTGTGAAACAGACGGTAGACAAGGTATTGTTACCTCCTCATCTGAAGCTTCATGAGTCTATAACTGGCATTCGTAGAGAGAACCAAAAAACGTTGAATGTTATCTCAAAATGTGGTCGATATGTTGAAACATGTCAGTCAGATCAAGGAGAATGAACCTAGTGATTTAGGGCCAGTGTATATCACCTATGCAGCCCAGATTAACTAATTGCAAAAAGAGTACGGTTCACTTGTAGTCAATAGTAACTTCGATGAGCCTACAGCAAACAATTTTCGCTGTTTACAAGGAAACGCCTCTGGTTTTGATCGGGAAACACTTAACAACATACGTGTTGCCGCGGAATAATCTAGTATTTAACAACATACGTGTTGCCGCGGAATAATCTAGTATTCGTCGGTTTGAAGCACCGCCAAGAGGACGTTGGCGTGTTATATGTGTTAAATTTTAATATATTGATAAAATATGTTACAATAACACAAAATTGGCACGAAAAATTATACATTGAAGACAAATTTCATAAAATGCAGCAAAGACAAATTAGCGCACAGCCTTTTTCGATTTCAGAATTAAATATCTGGCTTATTTCGCATTTTTCGATACATGTTCTTCTTAACTTTTATTTTAATTTATATTAAAATATATGTTTAATAATTTTTTTACACATTTTATATAAATTAATTAATATTTGACAAAATCGTATAATCTCGCTTTAAGTGCTCATTTTATTCCAATTATTACATCAAATCGACCTCACTAAAACAGTTAAAGTATTTACATGGGGATAATTCCAGCGTTAATTAACAAATCGAATTAAAAACAGTTTAATTAAAATATTCGGAATTCAAGTTATCTCCACCAGTATACTAATATTACTCATTAAAGTCGCTGAAGTAAGTCTCTTTTCACGTCTCTTTACTGGTTTTACGAGAAAGATTTTTCATGCACGGGGCATTACTAAGTCGTTTATTGATAACATGTGGACACTGGAGGCTGAGTGGCGACACGTCATTGAAATACAATCATTAATACACACATTATGCCGTATTTATTAATTAAAAAAATAATAAAACCGATTCTAAAAAACTACATTACATAAATAAATATACAGTTGAAAACTAATACGGTATGTTTGCATATAATATTTTTTCATAGATAGGATAGAGGCTAAATATTAATTCCAGATTGGAGTGAGAAACATAAACAGTAACATTATTGTTGTTGCGCAACAAATAAAACAGTACATATGTAAAATTAAATATCAACTATTTGCTCTTGGTAAGATAAACAATTTAACATGTTAAAAGCAATTATACTTTTTTTGCTAAAAATTGTCATCGAGATTATTTCGGTATTGCTTAGCATTTAGATTTACCATAGTGTTGTATGGTCAATATTGTCGAAAGTCTTGGTGCAAAATATATATTTATTTTTTATTTCAGTCAATTTTGATTTACTTATCTGCTAAAATGTCACTGTTTCGAAACTACGCGGTATAAGTGCTATTGGAGTAATAGATCTGTGAAAACAGTTCAGTATAGTCTAAGAAGTCCTTCAACCGAAACAGGGTTCAGTCTCGTTTCCGTTTTTGCGATGACGCGTCGGCCCTCGCTCGTCAGCTTGGTGTTGTTGAACACCAATCGCTTAATAGTCCTGTTCTGCTTAATGGCCGCCACAAGGGCGGTACACATGGCCGTGTTTAGTTCACAATCACTCAAATCCAGATTTTCCAGCGAATGCGTGAGTTTGATGTACTCGGCGAGCGCCACGATACATGGTCGATCCAGCCTAGCGCCGCGCATGCGCACTGTTTGGATACCGTCGCACATCTGCATGCCTTGAAATATGGCTACGAGCTCGCTGCTGTTCAATTTTGTGTTACTCAGATCGAGATGACGGATCATCGTGTTCCCATGGAGATGACTTGCGATCTGACCCGCGCACATCAGGTTGAAAGCACATCCGGTGATATTTATATGAGCGATGGTCGTCGGTATGTGCTGAAGAACGTGGTTCAAGACGGCGGTAACGCGTGCATTGAGGAATGACAGGTGCTGCACAGACGTCATATGGTTGCAGGCCGACTGCATCGCCGCCCATGTTACCGCGCTCACGTGCTTGGGAATGCACTTCCGAGTATGGTCTTCCGTGATATACAACGTTTCCACCGATTTTCCCTGCTCCATTACAGCGGCTAGATACCTGGACATGGTGTCCAGCGACGACCACGTGATTTTGATGGAGTGGATATTTCGGCAGCGGCTGGTGGAGCCGGCTAGCGCGAGAAATACCGGAAGTTGAAAGTTGTGGTACTGATGGAGGTCGAGCTCGATTTCTTGGACAGTGCAGTCTTTGTGTTCCAAGGCGAGACATAGACCCTGGGTGGTTTTAAGGGTTATCAAACCGTCCGATCGTATAATTAGTCTGAAACATAATTATATTATAGCTGTAGTATTTAACATGAATGTATACCTGATGTATGATAGGTCAGTATTATTATATGTGTCTAATGTACTAGTTCTTATGTCCATTTTCTTGTTAGTGTCCATCCCTTTGATATTTAATCCCTTGTCCTGTGCGCATCTGGCCATGTACTGTGATGTCAGACTTGGTTTGACGAGTTAGATGGAGAGATTTCTAACATAAAATATTTGTAATGGTCAATATTAAAAACCCAGCGAAAGTGGTTGCAAATTGCTGCCCATGCTTAACTTTAGTCCTACGCTGTCGAAAGACACACTTCAATTTGTGTTAATCTTCTTTGACTATTTTTCATCTGCATGTACCAAACCTGGTGAACTTTATCTTATTTGTATTTGTAATCGAGTTGGACAAAAAATAAATAAATATAACTATATGAATTATCCCCACTCCTTCCCAACTGCACTGCTACACTGATTAGTAAAAGAATGTGAAAAAAACTATTCAAATACATTTTTGGTCCAAAAATAATCAACTCAATAAATCCAGGTCATGGGAAGAGCATCAGTGCAATAGTTAACCCATTTATGCCCAGTGGACTCTCCCATCCTTCTATATTGGATCAATTAATTTCCAAAATTAGGGGTGTCAAGTATATTTATTTCTATATTTAGAATATTTCATAAAGAAATTCATTTAAGCAAACAGCGCAGACCCAGATGAGACGCCGCATTGTGCGGCGTCTCATTTGGGTCTACGCTGTTTGCAATGTCCTTTTTTCAGGACGCTAGGCATAAATGGGTTAAATTAGAGAACGACAGTCTATCGTCAGGAACTCAACCATGAACATGGTTTTAACGCATCTAAATGTAACCTGAAAGGCAAGAAACAAGAATCTAACTAATTTGCAATTTATTTTGTTTGGGATGTCGGTTTAAACACTATTTTTGCAAATTTTAACACACAACACCCCCTTTGATTATAAGTCACATAATTAACATCTAGTTCTTTTGATGGATATTTATTGCTATACTGAGTGATCCAAGTGAGCATGTTGGCGGTGTGTATGCTATACCTCTGTGGCAAGGACTGGGCAACAGTCTGCACGGCGTCAAGTCTCTCCGGACACTCGGACAGACATTGTAGGCTCGTAGAAAAATCGTTCCAGCACCCCTCGGGGTACCTTCGTCTTGAGCTCACTGAAGTTCATTAATGCAAATTTAGTGACGCAATACGAGAAGATTGTTACTTTTTCTATTTAAAAACAGAGATAACGAGAAATAAATGCCGCTCATGAAAGCGTTGGTAGCACAATTATGTTAAAGATAAATTTCTACGCCACAGGAGTCATAAATTTTCATAATGCTACATGAAAATACCTTTCTACAGACACGGGCGACTGCAGGGTGGTCGCGGGCAAATACAGCCCCCGGATGCAGTACTCGTTACGAGCGGCCAGCTGGTCAAAAAGAGATATAAGCACGGAGGTGTCCGTATCCTCCCGATACTGACCACAGATGAATGACATCAGCTGGAAAAAGAAATCCGTTAACCTTACAGTACAGTTAAGTCCGGTAATCTTGCGCGTCCGGTAATCTTGCGCACTTCGCATCTGCGAATCTCGCAGACGACGAATGGTTTTCTTTAGTGATGAAAGATGGAATAAATTCGCAGACGACGAATGGTTTTCTTTAGTGATGAAAGATGGAATTTCACATTTTAAAGAATTAACGGATTTAAAAGTTACGTATTCCATGCAAAATTAAATTCGATCATTTCATTTAAACACCGGTTGCGTCATCCCTATACATCGTAAACACTGACCTTCTTACAAAAAATTCAAAATGAATCACAAATTCCCTGCAGTCTTTAGCGTTTTCATACTTTTAAATTATGAATTCATATATCCAACGTGTAATTTATTATTCCATTGCGCAATATCCGATCAGTTTTGGTATTTTTGCCATAAAAATATATCGCATCAGACGACATAGTCATTATTTCCCGCCATTCTGTCAAACCAATTTGGTATGATATGCGCATGCGCAATGGCCTAGTTTTGATATTTTCTGTAAACTATGGAAGCATGATCGTGGTATCAAACCCGTTATGCATTTTTTTCACGCATACCGGTACATTTTTATTAATTGTACACTATTATGAGTGACTATATTATTTATTGATTTGTAGTGAACAAAAACTGCACTAGAAATCCACATTTAATTTCAATGGTTTTACAAACTGATTTAAAAAATATTTTTATGGAATGCTTTTTGTCAATAATTGAACACCATATGTCTAAACTTTTGGAAATTTTGCCTAAACGAGGTCATTATACAAAGTGCGCAAGATTACCGGACACTCTGATAGTTTGAAAATGAGGTGAGTCATGTTTGTTTTGAAATCAAATCGGACAGTTCTTCACTGAATTTATTAGATATTTTTGTGTTAATAAGCACATGAACTTATTATTTTCATAATAAATTTATATATTTTGTTGCCATTTATAAAAAAACATGTTTTTAAACCAATTGATCCTTAACTGCGCAAGATTACCGGACAGCATCGTACACTTTTTCAACATATGTATGAAATGAACTCTGATAACAATTTAAAAAGTGTTACGGAACTTTTTGCAGCGACGGACCATATCATTGCCATTTCACAATCATTTGCTGTACTTGTTTATGTGTATCTCCCACGCCACTGATAAAGGCATTACATCTAAGCGGTTGTGTGATCATTTGAGTCGTGTTCTGAGAAAACTGGTCTAAATGTTTGTGCGTAAAGTGACGACACTTTCCTCCTAAATTGTATTTTTGCTAAGAAGAGACTTCATTTAAACGAAAAATGTCATAAAGCGGAAAGTGTCGTCCCTGATTAGCCTGTTCGGACTGCACATGCTAACCTGGGACGACACTTTACGCACATGCATTATTTCCAGTTTTCTCAGAACAAGACTCATTATAATTTTAATTTTAATATGTAGCTCAAGATGCATTTATGAAAGGCCATTCCATCTATCTTGAAATGTTTGAAACCAGAATTTAAAAATATATTTTAAGCAATTCGGATGTTGGAAATCCTGAAGAAACAAGACAACCAAATAGCTTAAGGTTGTTTTCTTCTAGTTTGCCTATATCACCCCATTGGTGCAAAAAGGTAACATGTTGCATATAAAATGAATGTCACATGGTACCTTTTTGCACCAATGGGGCGATATGTAAGTATAAATTAGATACTTATATAATTGTGGTATATGCACTTTTATTATTAGTCAATAGATACGTAACGGTTATAAATGTGTCATAGACACGTATATAACTTTGCTACAAAAACGTATTTAATTTCACGTAGATAAAGAAAGTATGTTAGTGTACCATAGATTCGTATTTAATTATATAAGTTACTTAAAAAAGAATAAACTTGTAATTTTGCCAAAGATACTTAGTAAATTAAGCCTAAGATACGTATATAATTGTTTCATATATATATATATATATATATATATATATATATATATATATATATATATATATATATATATATATATATATATATATAATATATATACATATTTGTGCCATATATAAGCATATACTTGTGTCATAGATATGTAATAATATCATACATGGCCAATGTAACAATGCACGTCTCACGTGTCAAATGACACAATTCACAGTAAAAACTAACAAAATATTACTTTTTACCCATTTATTACCGTATTGATTTAAGTAAATGTAATGTAAGTTGTTAGTAAGTATGGATGTGATTGACACTCTACGATTGTCTATGTTTACCAAGTTGCTAACATTTCTCTAAGTGAATGCACAATTACGAACTGAACTAATAGCGACCAGCTTTGCAACCTTTTTATAGGTTACAGTATACTAAATAATCGTTTTACTCTCTAAAAATATCATAGTTGACTCGAAAGCATTTTTACACTTTAAACTGTTGTTCGGGTTTTATCGTTTGGAGATAGTGGAAGGGCATTAATATGTGTTCAATACTGAATCCCTGAAATATGATAAACTTAGAGACTAAAGTAAAGCATTGCACTGAAAAAGGTTACATTCCACTAAGAAACGGCCGGAAAAAATGTTGCAAAAAAAAGTCGAGTTTTTTCTTGATTTGAACATGACATATCTTTTTATTGCATAAATCGATTCCGCTTAGAATAACCTTTAAGAAAATGTATGGTTATGTAGTCTCAATGTGCAGAATGTTGCATTTATTTTCGCTTAAAGTTGTCGCTTTTACATTGAATTATATAGGGAAACTATTTAGTATATTATGACCTATATACACAAAAAACCTCTGCAGATTAGTACTAGTACTGGTCATGAATGTATAGATGAAAGGGATATTGCTACAAAAGACGCGACATAACGAAGTTAAATGCCATGCGTTAAAATTACAAGGTTCAAATTGGCTGACTAGCGCAATAGAACGGTGGATACAAACGGAGCTAATACCTCAGTCACAAATAGACACCGATCACCGTCCGATCCGCGGCCGACGTATTTTCCGCTCATCGGGCTGGCGACCGGCCGATTATCGCAAGGAAACCGGACCAATTTGTAGCATCAGGCGGCGTCCGGATTAATTTTAAGTTTCACTTAAAATTTTACCCGACGTCGGGCCCGGGAAAGAATCGAGTTGAGATCGAAACAAGATCGGACGATCAACTCACGGGTATCGCCTGGCGATCGCCTGACATTGGATTTATTGAACGTGTAACGGCAAAAGTAAAGGTATTTCTCAGAGGCATATACATCGGCCGGCGACCGTCTGATTGTCGGAGGGCCTCCGCACGATGCCCGACGGACGCCGGACGATGCTTGTTATGATACACGTACAATGAATCCGATGTCGGGCGCAAGCCGGGCGATAACCGCTCGTTGATCGTCCGATCTTTTTTCGATCTCAACTCGATTCCTTCCCGGGCCCGATGTCGGGTAAAACAAAACTGTGATATAAAAAATTAATGCGGACGCCGCCCGATGCTACAAAATGACCCGATGTGCGTGCGATCATCGGCCGGCGCCAGCCCGAAGAGCGAAAAAAAACTTCGGCCGCTGATCGGACGGTGATCGGTGTCTATTTGTGACTGAGGTTTTAAACTTTGTCACTCATCGGACGGCGGACGGCTCCGACCTGTCCAGTCTTCCCGATGCCTGGAGATCGGACACATCGGCCGGCGACCGGATTATTTGTGACTGAGGCATAAAAGGAGGGTCGAACAAAGTGATTTAAATCGTGATTATGTATGGACATCACGTATGCAATCTAACGTAAACGTTATTAACTCCTTTTGTTCAAAACTATCTTAATACTTGTCAATAAATATCAGTTTAGAGGCTAATATTTGAACACAAAATACAACTGCTTGTACCAAAAAAAAAACACAAATTCAGTGTTACCTGTGCGAATTTAGGCAACTTCACAATCTTGTTCTTCATCACGGTTGTCTCAATATCTTCAAATGACATGTCGGCAATGTGTCGGGCAGCAAGGAAATCCATGGAGATACCACAAGCAAACCGTAGCATTGAACTTTGCGTAAACTTGCTGAAAGCACCAAATTTCAGGACGACCGTGTCCCCAGTCTTCTGTACTACGTCGTCTTCACTAAATGTCCTACGTCCGTTCATTACACAGGAAAATGCGAACTGATCCAAGGCATCTATTGCACGCATAACTTCGTCGGGGAATTCGAAACCTACAATATCGATTTTTTGCTTCCTACAGTACAGCGTCGCCATTGCCACTCCGTATTTTTCCAGGAGGTCACACGTGGTTTTCATTTCCCTTAGCATCGTGCCCTTTCGTAGAATGCTGTAGACGCCAAACGCCATGACGGCCATCATTGGGTTTGCGAGGTGTGATCGAAGAGGCCAGGATTCTCTGCCGGAGAGATGGTACAACTTTTCAAACTGGTCGTGCTCTAGATCGGATATGGAAACACAATTTCTAAAGCAACGACGGATGTTACCTTCATTAAATCCGAGGTTAAACCATTTACAGTCAGCTACAAATCCGTTGGGCAATTTGGTATGCGGTTTAGATGTTAATAGCACCGTGCATTCCTTAAGCCGAGTACCAAGCAAAATGTCGGTGATGTCTATATCACTATCGTGAACATAGTCATCTATCATGAGCAAGACCTCATCTGCCGATCGCTCCAGCATTTTCCAGAAATCGCTCAAAGTAATTTTGAAGTTTTCCGGGAACAAACTCTTGTACACGGCGGTTTCGAGGTTGCCGTTCATTTCTGACATGTTCAGATAGAGCACGTGACGGTATTGAGCCCGAAAGTAGCTGGGTTGTGTTGCCCACATGAATGCCAGCCATGCGCAAAAGATCGACTTTCCACTTCCGCTTGTACCTTCGAATATGATACGACTGCCTTTACCACTTGTGGCGGGCAAGGGTAACAGGTCAGCGTGTGACAATTTATTTCTGTAATAAATAAATAAAATGTTAAAATATTACATGTATATGAAATCATTGTAACCTATGTCGCAGTTACTATAAACGTATGTTGTGCTACCTGTATCAACATCGTATTACCGAAACATGTGGATACATTCGTCTGAGTGTAACATAACAACACCAAGTGCAATATCAAATGGCAGAATAATTTAAAAAGCGGATTTATGCATAAATACTGGTATCTATCCTATTTTATTTTAGAGTATCGCTTGCATTAAATTAATGTTTGTATATTTATGAATAAACACAAACCAACAATGCTATTTTCATATTCTTGCCATAGATATAACTGCAAATGTTAATTTTTGTGATTTAAAAAAACATACATCTTGAAGACAAACTTGCATTTCAGTAGCGTTCTGGTCTTAATGCATATGCGTAAAGTGTCATCCTGTGAAGTCCTCTCAGGCTATTCTATGGCTTCACTTTCCGCTTTAATGGAATTTTGTTGGTTTAAAGAATGTCTCCCTCCATCCCTCTCCCTTCTCAATCATCGTGACTCTAAAGCTCACCCACGAAAAAGAAAAATAGGGGAGGAAAGAGAACCCCAAAAAAAAATCAAAAAAAAAACACTCTCCCTCCGCATCCCCATCTCTCCTATCATCTCAGACTCGAGCGAATCTTCCTCGATGCTAGAGCGAAGGCTCTCTCTCTCTATCTCTCTACTCTCTCCTTCTCTCTCTACTCTACTCTCTCTCTCTGTAGTCTCTGATCTCTCTCTCTTTCTCTCTCTCTCTCTCTCTCTCTCTCTCTCTCTCTCTCTCTTTCGTTTAGACGGAAAACGTCGTCCTTGAATAGCCTGTGTGGAACGGCTAATATGTTTATGACATTTGAAGAACATGCACTAAGCACCTTTGTCACAGAAAGAGTCTCAATTACAAGTGAAGTACTTTTGAAGGGACGTACCCGTCTGTATCGACGATGTCGAGGGACGTGTATACATCCCGTACCGAACCGTACACACTGTCCGTCCAGGGGAACGGGTAGACTCGCGACAGTCGCGACTTGTACTGATTGCGCAGGCACTCTTCTGTGATGCCTTCAACGTCTGAAATATCGTTAAATTATACACATTCGTAAATTTTAAATAGTGTTCCAAATATTTTATGACAGTTTTAAG
The DNA here is from genome assembly GCF_020536995.1 of Dreissena polymorpha. Lineage (NCBI taxonomy): Eukaryota > Metazoa > Mollusca > Bivalvia > Myida > Dreissenidae > Dreissena > Dreissena polymorpha. The sequence goes on along the minus strand of NC_068355.1, from coordinate 69,425,522 downwards.
TACATCTGCCGTTTTTATAGTATGACTTTTTGATTCTTTGAAGCAAAAATCAAGGGTGAAACTGGTTTGCTGTATTAATAAAGAGCATCTATCAACAGTAGTTCACCAGTTTTCGTCCATAAATAGTTTAACCATGTATACACTTCATCACCCCAAACAACGTCAACTTCTATGCATGGTCAATGTTTTGCCCTATATAACACGTGTACAACCCCGTATATGTTGACTATCAGCACCAGCATGTTTGACATAGAGGATATTTGTTGGATTCGGTGGATTATCGATTTTAATTTACGAGTGATCATAGAAAAGCGCAGCCACGAGTGAATTTTTTTTTCTATGATCGATATTCCACCGAATACAACAAATTTTCTTTTTATTCTATGCCTTTTTTCACAGTTTATAGACATTGTTTAAGTATTTAACTAAAGAATTTCGCTGGGATAATGACGTCATTTCTTTAAAAAAAAGACGTCATTTCAAAGTAAACAATGAAAATTATCGATAATTTTCACTGACGATTTTCACTGTTTGAAACAGTGAAATTATCAGTTTTAATCGACTGATATTTCTCTATAAACCACCGGAAAACATAAAATAGATAAGAATATTACCCTTGTTCTTGGAAATGTGAGCTTAATGCATGGACGTAAAGTGTCGTTCAAGTTTAGCCAATGTAGTTCACACAGGCTTATCAAGGAAACATGTGGGGACTGTACAGGCTTATCTGTGACAACGCTTTACACGCATGCGTAAAGACCAGTCTTCACAGAACGAGGTTCATATTATTTCACAAAAAGTGAAGGGGAGATGATTCTCAGAAATAAGATAACTCTTCCTAGTCCCACCAACCTATCGTAGTGACCACGCCTTCTTTGTACGTCTGCTTCCGGACGGCCATCACGTGGTCGTACAACTTCTTGTACTTGAACTTCATTGCGTCGAACAACGCCTTTAGTGCGTACGGCAACTTTGAGTCGGCAATCTTGTCCAATAGGATCTGATGGATCAAACATTATCATGAAGATGCTGATAATGCATTAGAATGTATTCAATAGATCCTATACAATGCAAATGTGAGTACTGCCTTGTTAAAATACTATATACTTTACCCCATATAAAAATGGGTCGCTTTTGCTCAAGTGTTCCTTGTAATAAAAAAAAATGTACATTTTAAAGATGAGAACTTTCAAACAATAAATATAAACGTTCAGAGCAAAATATCAAATGTATTATTCATTGTCAGAAATATAACGAAACATATACACACCGTTCAATCGCCTCCAGCGACGACTGTGGATCAGACGACGACTAAGATACTGTATACATGTCGGTGGAAAGCGGAGGGTAAGTATTTCACTGTTCTTTAAATATCACGTAGATATATTGGAATGAGCAGGTTTGTATGTGTTCATTATACAAGTTCCATTGGTTCAACATATAAGAATGTTCTTCCCCGGCAACAAGATGAGAATACCAGTCGCTATAACGACTTAGGATAAGACACAATCTTCGGATAACGGTTAGTCTATACGCGCACAGTAAACATTACAAATTTAACAGTTCTGTGTAAGGAATAACGTCCACATCTCATCATGCCATAGTCTCAGCCGAATACATGAACATAATTTTATTTTCGTAGCCGTTATCATGACCATCTAATAATTAGTCACGGCCCTAAGCACGAGGAGTTTTTCAAAACCTACTCGAATTTAACCCATTTATGCCTACCCTCTAGAAAAAAGGCCTTGGCAAACAGCGTACACCAAGATGAGACGCCGCATGTTGCGGCGTCTCATCAGGGTCTGCGCTGTTTGCTTAAAGGAATTTCTGTAAGAAATATTCTTAATATAGAAATTAATGTAATAGACACTACTAATTTTGGAAATAAATTGATCCAATTTAGAAGGATGGGAGGGTCCAATAGGCATAAAAGGGCTAATCGTTGATAAAAACGTTGTTTGCTCATGCGGGATGCCGTTATTTTGGAATAACCGACGAAAAGTATAACATATTTCAATAAAATGTTTTTCATATTATCTTTGGTCTAAATCCTGTGAAATTAGAGCTTGACTGAGAGAGTTGTGAATTTTTGTTAGATGATGTTTGACCACATTGTAACGGATTTCTTGAAAAGTAAGCAACTAGGAAGGTAAGAATTACGTTCACAGAGTCCTTCTTACATAGGCTCTCAAAGATCACTCTCAGACCTGCTCAATCCAATACGTAAAATATAAAGAATAGGGAAATACTTACACTCCGCTTTCCACCGACATGTATACAGTATCTCAGTCGTCGCCTGATCCACAGTCGTCGCTGGAGGCGATTGCACGGTGTGATAAAAGTTGTGTTAACTTGTTGAGTCATTAAAGACCCCAACGTTTTGTTAGACCTGCGTGCGTTCTTGTTTCTTGGAAGTGGCCAGAATATCCTGCCGGTCCGAGAACTTGAGCACCTGCGACTGCTGCAGACGATCTATGACGTCATCAGCCTGCACATTCTCTACCAGTAACTTGTGGACTTTCTTCAACACGACACGATCTTCGGCAGACAGTCCTGTAACCATTTAGCAGGACAACAATTGAGCCGCGCTCGGAGAAAATCGGACTTTATGCATGTCCTTAAAGTAACGCCCTAGATTAACTTGTGCAGTCCTCAAGGGCAAAACAGGGATGCCACTTTCCGCCTAGACTGATTTTTTTATAGAAAATTCTTCCTTTAGACGAACAATTCTATGAAAACGAAAGTGTCGGTCCTGATTTGCCATTGCGGAATGCATATGCTTATATTTAAGAAATAATTCGCACTCGTGATTTAATACCTACGCATCTAAACTTCCGGCAGTGGGTTATTCGATAACAAACTATAAGTTACACGAATTATTTCAATTTTAACACGGTTTTTTATAAAGATTTATACAACGTATCTTATTTTTCTTGTTGACTATTTTTTATGAAGTTCCGCCCATTAAAATAACTTTCGGCTGTTTTGTCGATCAGATCTCCACCCTTCTGACTTTCATTCATAAAATACCGGATTATTACGCTGGTGGAAAATGTATCGGCATGTTTTTTTTTAGTTACAGCGCGTGCTTTCAGTGTATAAGCTCCGCCCATTATTATTGCAGAATAACACACAGACGATTTTCTTCTTTGTTTATATGAAATTTGGCACGTACCGTGTTAGAATGGAAAATACTCTATACATATGCACTAAACACGCGGCTCGTTTCTAAAAAAATATGCAGCTGGCTTAGTTAAATGTATTGATTATTACAATAAAAAACATATTATTTTTAGACCATTCTACAATCAATATAATTTTATTTGTTTCTAATTAATTGGCCTATGAAAATGCTGACGAGTTTGTTTAACAGTTTTGTCAGCATATACAATTGAACCGATCTCAAAATTAGCTTACTATTTGTATTGCTTGTAAATGACGACCAAGTTTTGCTTAAGCCAATTTTGTATTTTGGCGGACACAACGATCAGAAGATTAATGCGAAAACCACTTGTTAGTTTGTCTTAAAAATTGAAAACTAACCATATAGCAAATACATTCTCACAAATCGAATTTCTTCTTGATGGATAAGATTTGATATATGGGTGGGCCTATGTAAAACATGTAGTAGCTTTAAAGTGCATTATGTATAAATAATATTACGCCGTCGGTATTCAAGCTAAGCGCGGGGCCATATTACGGCACATTTGAAAAATAAACACTCCTTATTTATACTAGCATAAACGTAAGTTACTGAAGTGAATATTTTTAAAATGCTTGAACTAGTATGGCTCTAGATTTATGTTCGATCAAAATTGATTGCACGGTGCTATGCTTGACCCTTGTGCTTGTTCGTTTGTTTTGTTTGTTTGTGTCTTGTCAAGTGCATCTGGTTTGGGCCTCTATATATGCAAAATCGGTTTCTTGTCCGAATGTCATTAAAAAGTTGTAATTTCAGTTGTTGGCATACCTTCTTCCGACCCCTTGGTGTTCGCGTACGCCTTCCGAGCCCTTGACGTCTTGCTCCTCAGCCCGTGCACCTTCTCAAGCTTCTGGATCAGATCCGGTTGCCAGGTCTCGCGTAGAGTCTGTACAGGATTGGACATAAGCACAACTATGTTGGATAAGTCATTAGGGCAAGTATTTTTTAATGATGCGTGTGTGAAGAATAACTCGTAGGCACATAAGAATTGTTCTTAATAAAAAGACTTGTATACAGTTTGTATATGGTTGTACATTCTCTAGTGTTTGAAATTATCCTAATAGCCTTCTAAATATTAAGTTTACGCAATGTGAACATGCTTTATAAAATATGTTCACATCTACCTATGCATAACATCTTTGACAAAGACTTGGAATAATCCGCCGACTGCTGTGTACAACAACACTCTTATTTGCAATTTAAGACTGATGAAACAAACGTCAACCTTAATGTAATGCTGCTGCAGTTCAAGGTTGATCAGTTCTGTCTCGATGCGATCAATTTTAAGTCTGATTGGAGGCCCTCCCAGTCGGACTATGACGTCACGAATCTGCAAGAACCACTGCACGTACGACTCACCGGCGATCCCCTCTGCAACGTCAGATAAACATGCAACTATTTGTACTACTACTAGCATAAACAATATAACTGCTGGTAGATTCTTTTTTAAAAAATGATTAAAAAAGAAATTGTTTTACATGAAAATCAAGTTTTAATTGCTGCTGCTGCTGCTGAAGAAGAAGAATACGATGATGATGATGATGATGATGATGATGATGATGATGATGATGATGATGATGATGATGATGATGATGATGAAAATAATGATGATGATGATGATGATGATGATGACGACGACGTCGACGACGACGACGACGACGATGATGATGATGATGATGATGATGATGATTATGATGATGATGATGATGATGATGATGATGATGATGATGATGATGATGATGATGATGATGATGATGCGTACCATGTCTCGCCATATCAAGGTAGAGCAGCTGTAGTCGCACTATGTCGGCGCTGAGTGACCCGTCATTAGGAAGTGGTTCCCGGGCCCAGCCGTTGGGATAGGGCGGGCACAGGTGACATATCGTCTCAAGGAGAATGATCAAAGTGCGGCTGTCGTAGGCCTGCGAGGTGCTGTGCTTCTTTTTGATTGGGTAGAGGAGCTTCCACTGGCGCTCCGTGAGCACGGACTATGAAATTGAACAATCGTGTTTAATTGTTTTCGCCGATTTCAAAACTATATTAGCATGTTAGGCGTTCAAGACCTCATAGACCTCATCCGTCTATTTCTGTTTAAGCTGTTTTACAAGTACTAAGTGTTTATATATGTGATAGCTACTGATCACTGGCTTACTGGTATCAAAGGTCGAAAAAAGTAATTTCATTACCAAACAATAAAAACAATCAGCATGTGGAAACCAAGGTTTGATAAAAAAAAAAACATGTTTAGATTTCTTTCGGTATTAAAGGTCAATGTTGTATAGTAACCTTCTTATTCAACCACGACCAGTAACATCGTTCCAGATTGAAATCAATTATTTTCCGACTAAAATTAGACCATACATATGTAAAACGACCACCTTCAAACGTTTTGATAAGCGCTAAGGTCCATATCATGTTGACCACATATTTCAAGTTTTAATTAAAAATTACTTATAAACTGGTAAAGAAGTTCTTGTTTAAGTTTAAGTTGGTGAATTTAAACAAACTGATAGTTTGCGGGCATTCTGACAAACCAACAATCTGACTGAGCGACATACTCTAATATTCCTCTTGTCAAACTTCGTTTGGAAGGTTGAAAAACTAAATTTCTGTTATGGATAACCTTATCGCTAAATCTTATATTTATATTTCCATGTGCGTATACCTGTTGCAGCAATTTCTGCAGCACGGCTTTCACGTGAGCCTGTTTGAGATGCTCTCGGAGGTTTAGCGGAGGATGAATGCTGTCGAATGTGGCGCGCAGAGCGGAAGTTCCGGCGTCGAGGAGCAGCCAGGCCAGGCGCGCCAGCATCTCTTTTTCCTTATCAAGCCCCACGATGCGAACGTGCCCGGACTGCTGATCCATTTCCGCGCTGGAAGATAAACACAATATTGTATGAAATAAATGATTATCGGTTCTTCAATGTGTTCGGGAAAAGAAGCAATGATTTGAAGTTTAACACATTTATGCCTAGTGGACTCTTCCATTCTTCTAAATTGGATCAATTTATTTCAAAATTAGGGATTTCTAGTATACTTATTTCTATATTTAGAATACTTCATACAGAAATTCATGCGGCGCCTCATCTGGGTCTACGCTGTTTGCCAAGGCATTTTCTTCTATACGCTAGGCATAAATGGGTTAATAATTCTGGTTTGAACCACTGCGCATCAGGAGCACACAGATATGTTTATTTGCAGATAAACAAGGGCATTAAGGAAACAATCGATTCTAGAGCGAGTTAGCAAATATAGTATGTAATCAAAATGAGAACGGCAAATATATAATTTATATTTAACTCGGCATTATGTTTTCTTTTTCCGTCGGTGTTTGGGAAGTGTGAACGCGATCAGGGTGCTTTAATCTATAATCGAAAGATTATCGAATACACTATCGAATATGTACATATGTATAACTTGTGTGTTTCATTAATGGAATGAATGTCATGAAATTTCTATCATTTTACTGAGGTTCTCAACCATGTGTCCTATGCCACACGAATAGACTTATCAGTTGGTTCCCGGGGGATGCAAGATACTGCAGACCAAGAAACATTACCTGCTTGCGTAATTGAGTAAAACGGATAATACACGTTTTCGAGGGCATGATCATCTGCGGGCGCTCGAAAAATCCGTTCCTGCCCGAGTGCGCAGCACGAGCGCAGGAACGGATTTTGACAGCCCACGCAGATGATCATGTCCGCGAAAATGTGTATTTTCGCTATTATTGCATAAACAAATCACACTACCATAATAAAATTAAACTAACATTGAAAACAATGTCTTTTTCATTCGACATCGACAAAATTATTCGATTATTTCATGTGACGTCACACAGTTCAAGGTTGTGTTTTACATACGCCTCACTCGGTCATCATCAGAAATGACGAGGCTTTACCTTCGGATAGGCAGTTTTCAATTTTAAATGTGTTTAATATCAAAACGAATTATTTCGTTCCAACTAAATTTTCTAAAAATGAATACTGCGAACATATTGTCACTGACGTATTTCAAGCATACACTGGAACGTTGAAGGTACATAAACACAAACATTTAGGCTACAGCATAATCTTTCGAAAGTGTTGAGTAAATAACCTTAACTTCATTGACGTTGCCAATAAAATAAAGCTGTTGTCAAGAGAGTGCAGATGGTATAATTTGAAAAGCGAATTGAAATATTCATTGCCTTTTTTGCATGCATGAGGAAACTGGTGCTTATACAGTTCCCCATTTATTCTTAGAAAGTCGTCGAAGGCTGGAGTTATTAGCAAAGTTAAGGGAAGTAACTGCGCGTGGACCAGTTTATGGCCATGAAAAATTGAAAAACACATAGCAGGACTTGAAATGCACGTGAATCGCCTTGTTAATACACGATTTTTCCCGTTCAAGCCCTACTTTTGCCGAGTTTCTGCACCCCGCCAGAGGGCATTATAGATAGAGTTTATGCAATAATGATTATTGATTGATTACTTATTTTGTTGGATTTAATTATTGATTTAATTAGAAATTTAGTTTATTTTATTTTTTTATTCCATGCATTGAGTCTTTTAGCTGACAGACAGGCTTGATGAATTGAAGGCTTGATGAATTGATCAAGTGAAACTTCGCTCGGTGTACACTACATTGATAATTTATTATTTTTTACTTTCATTCTTTTGTTTCGATGAGGATGTTGATATTCCGTGCAGAGTTTTGTTTTGTTCCCTACAAAGCGCTTAATTATGCGCAGTTATTTAGTATAAAAGGCGCTGTAACTATGCAACTTACTAGTTAGATATGACGAACGAGTCTTTGTTTTATTGACACCGAGTTATGTAGTACCAGTTTATAAGACAGTCGACTTATGCGAAAACAAATCAACACAATATTGAGTGTTAATAGATTTGCTAGAGAGAATCCAGTATTGTAAATGCATATGTCTATTCAATGCGGTGTATAATTTCGACCAATAAAGATATTATCACAAACTATCATCTGGTTTGAATAAAAAACGCGTTTCAATATGGATATATATATCCGATAATTAAGCACATAAATGGGACCATTCGATGTAGGTAGCAAGAATTTAGAAGATCCGAACAATGGGAAACAATGTCATAGTTCGATCGCATTGAAACATTATCTGATAATTGGGCGTACATCTCTTTAAGGAACAGTTAAATAATAGTTCTTCATCTTAAAAAAATGTCTGATAAAATATTAACAGCAATTAGCCTTCAATTATTTCATAATAATTTTTAGTTTAAATGTTTAAATTCCTTTGATAAAACGTGAATTGCGAAAGGAGTTAATAAACATGTTAATATTTTTCTACGTTGTAGCTAGGAGAATTTGTTGCTCAAAACAATAACAGAGCAACTGTTATCAAATCACGCTTTGAAAAGAGAGACATAAACATACAGACTGCCTTTATCTTAAGCCTTAACGCATTGTATATTGGAGCTCAATATAATAATACAACTTTGGCGCTCTTAAAGGGATTTAACATGATTTGTTTATGTAGAACATTACAGCTTCCACATGCTTGTGTTTAAAATAAGTATTGAACAGTTGTTACTGAGTATGCTTCTCTGACAATCAGATGAACAGAAGAATTCAAATAAAGCATGTGGTTAATATACATTAATTTGCCAATTATTAACATGTGCCAACAAAGCGCAAGTTTAACAAGCGTCCCAATACATAAGAAATACAGAAGCTGTGTTAAACATGAACTTTTACATATAAGTTGAACGTTCCAAACTCACAACATCATCTGTCCGGTTCGTTGCCCTGGAAACCTGACGTAAATTTGCTGAACTTTACCCCCAGTATGACCAGTGGCTGGGGTGTTCCTTGGGGCCTTATTTCCGCTAGTAGCACCTAAACTCAAAGCAGTAGTGGCTGGGGGTACAACAACAGTCGGTTTAGCATTTACTAAAGTCTGCGATTTGTTTGTGATTCCGGGCAACACTGTGTACTTAGATAACTCCGGGGTGTCTTGTTTTCCATTTGCTGTTCTCATTATTTCATCAGTTTTTGTTGGTGAGATATTACCATCCCTATCATTATCTATGGAATCTTTGAGCGTCATACTTCCGGTAGCAGTATCGTCAGGTATGGAGTCTGACTTTTCGCTTTTCTTTGTATCCGCGTCTACCTCCACGTATTTGCGAGTATCTTTTATTACTTTCCCTGTTTTAAGCGTCGCAATCGCATGACCACGACCATCTGGGGGTTTGCCTGTGACTGTATCACTGGCTATAGTCGAAACCGCGGATTCTTTTTCTGAATGCTGTTTTCCGTTTCCTGGGTCACCGTACCCATTCTGATCAGCATATTCATTGAAGGTCAGACTCCAATTATGCATTAGGTTCTCGTCATCTTTACTCCCGGTTTCTGTCAGTGTTTTTTCGAGTTTATCCGAACCATTTCCATTAACGATATCATCCTCTAGATTTGACATTGTTTTATGATAAAGCTCTTATATAATTACTATTTACTTTATTCACTTATGTACTCTCAATACATCATATCGCACAATAGCACCACTTTAGGTATACTGTTCATATTCAGAGACACAATGCATAAAACGAACAATCATGTATCCAATGATACCGCAGGGCCAACCCAGCCAGTCAGATTTAATAATTTAAAACTAAACAAATTCACAATAGCAATAGGTCGCTGTTCAATTGCATTAAACCTTATATCATATATTGGCTAAACATAATATAGTTGAGACATAAAGATCTTTATCAAATTCTAGTGGCTCAATAAACATCCAGCCGACACGTTGACAGGCAAATAGTCTACAGTGGAGGTAAAACACCAATCTTTAATTATTTTACATATGCAGCGATACATTTAATAATACAATACCTACGCCAGGCATTTATCTCTTCGTGGGGGTAATCTTCGCTAGGTCAAATTAGACTGGTGCCCTGATTATTTATCAATGGAGGAGAAGAGCTGCGAGCAATCATAAGATTATCGTAAAAACCATTGTGTAAAGAATTTATCAATAGACTTGCACACCATTGACTATAAAAAGCGCGAAACATTCGTGATATATGTATGACTTGCGCCTATTAATCTTTATAATCGATGTTCCTTTTTATTCAAAGTATGCATGTCTAATTTTAGAAAAAAAACATAAGAATTTCGTTACTAACTTCAACTGACTTTGATAGTATGGGACTTATTCAAAATCGGTTTCAATGACGATCTTAATCTTGTTATAGTATCAAAATAGAATGTACTTATTATCTTGAAACAAGCAAAATAAGACTTCACCAATAAGAAATGTTGGAAATGCTGGTTTATAAGACTTCACCAATAAGAAATGTTGGAAATGCTGGTTTATAAAGTGGGGATTAACAATCGAAATGATCAAAATGACAAAACGTTTATAATGCCTCGGTAATATGGGAAATACTTTGAGCAGTGGCATGGCGATAAATATGCAATTATTTCATGTAATATTCCGAATCCGTCGAAAACAGCAAATCAACATTAAAGCGAACATGAATATATTTTACGTGGGTAAACCAGCGCTCTCCCAATTTACAGCACAGCTGGGAGGACATAAACACATTTTGTTCGGGGCATATTTAGCTCCGTTTGCCAAGCGATCACATACTCTAATGCCCCATCAAAATGCCATTATTGCATTACCGTCAACCACGAAGAACCAGCGAATCAAGCGGCTTTATGGCAAGTTCGAATACACTAAAGAAAAGAAGTTATACACATATCTCATTAATACTCAGGCCCGTTTGCAACAGCACACAGTCCCAGCTGCATGTTACTGAATGGATATTCTTATCATACAAGGTCTTGACTCTGCGCTATACTAAGAAATGCAAAATGCTCGCAATTCTGATGGTAGACTGGTGAGTTTCTATATATAACCTAAGCCTAATATGGCATCATCGGCAGCATTGACGGTGTAGCGGGCGTAAGCCGTGTAACATCGATCCTATCGCTGTCAAATATCCTGTACAATCTGCATGCATTTACTACACCTAATGATACAACAATGACGGTCTCCATCCTCTTCCAGATTTTTCGCCTATACATTCATAACGACCTAAAATATGAGTCATATTTGAGAATACAATCAATGCAAAGTAACGTATATGTAATCAGTAAGAGTTATTACCAAATCCGATCATACCAAAATGCTTTGGCGAAACAGGCATGTTAAAGGCACGTTGCAATGGTGAGTGAAGGATGGGCCGATGCTGCAATGCAATCCAATTGAGAATTGTGCTCAGAATAACCAAATGGCGTAACCAAACTTAAGTCTCATACTCCATCCATGACATAAACAGCGGTAGTAATGAATATGGCAAATACTGTAGGATGACATGGACAAACTAAGATGGAGCGCATATTGACGACAAGACTATTAAAGCTTACAAAACACTAGGCCTCGGCTTCGACACACGAAAAGCGGTATTGTGATAAAACGAACCTTTACCAGCTTAGTGAGAATCATTATAGGTGTCTTGTTCTGATAAAACTGGCTTTAATTCATGTGCGTAAAGTGTCGTCCCAGATTAGCCTGTGCAGTCCGCACAGGCTAATCAGAGACGAAACTTTCCGCTTTAATGGTATTTTTAGTTTCAAGGAAGTTCCTCCTTACCGAAAATCAAGTTTAGGCGGAAAGTGTCGTCCCTGATTAGCCTGTGCGGACTGCACAGGCTAATCTGGGACGACACTTTACGCACATGTATTATGCCCAGTTTTATAAGAACAAGACACATAGGATAAGCCTCAATGAAACGAATTCTTACGCTAGCATTAACGTCAGTCCTAGGTGAACAAGTAGCTAGTACAACATAATCAATAAACGAGTAGTATTCGTCAAGACACATATGTTTGAAGATAATTTCCTGACCAAAATGTTTAAATCCCCAGGAAAATAAATGTAAGAAACATACAAAAGGGGTTCAATGTGTTCAATTAATGAATAAGGTTAATAAAATGCATGTATACGTAGAAGAAATACAACACTATGTTTAATTGATTGCTTTAAATGTTCTTGCTGACTGGATTCATTCGTATTGTTTCTCGTAACCATATATCATTGTATTCTGTACGCACGCTGCATGACTTTACCTCTGCTACAAGTGGCATGCTTTACATAGCTGCAAATGTGTCCCGTTAATCAATTGGTGACATCAAACGCCTCTGGTTTGCAAATATCTATTCGGCCAAGTATTATTCCTAATCGAAACCTCAAACACAACAGTTGCTCAATGTTTGTTAAAGGCTATTGCTCTCTAATATTAAACGATACAAGTCAATAGCGATTTATGGTGTGCTAATTTCCGTTATCAAAGGCAACGTGGGGGGGGGGGGGGGGAGCGACGCTTTTTCATAGCATTTGGATTTCGATTTTAAAATTTAAATCTCCACAAATTACATGAAAAAATATTTTGGTCAATCTGCGGACTTTGCTAGTCAAGTACTGCATTGTTTTGCTTATTTTTATCCTTTCTAACTCCAGAACGTGGATGTACGCACAAAATATGTTTTCAGCGGAAAACTGATACTTCAAGAACTATCACTCTAATGCCAACATTGCTAATAAAACTAAAATTTACTATCATGACAGATCTTGATACGACGTTGAATTACAACAGAATGTATTTCTATAACAAATTGAAAAAAATCTATGCAAAATGTCAAGAAGAAATATGCAATTCAACCTTTTTAAGAACATGTTGTTAGACATTTTGATATATTATGCCCTGCTTAAGCAACATAGTATATTATTACTGTGTGAGCAGAACATGTGTTATATTAAAAAAAAACTCTTACTTAATTGACGTATAAATGTCAAGTTTCACACAATATTGGTTTGTGCTCAAAGTAACACAGAGTCGTTATTGTAATTATGTGCTGTATGTTTTATGATATTTGAATTGCAAATACGATGTTATGGATTTTGATGTATTAAAGGGATCTTTTCACGCTTTGGTAAATTGACAAAATTGAAAAAAGTTGTTTCAGATTCGCAAATTTTTGTTTTAGTTATGATATTTGTGAGGAAACAGTAATACTGAACATTTACCATGGTCTAATATAGCCATTATATGCATCTTTTGACGATTTTAAAACCTAAAAATTATAAAGCGTTGCAACGCGAAACGATTGAATAATTTGGAGAGTTCTGTTTTTGTCGTTAAGTTTTGTGAAACTACGAAGATTGCTTATATAACGTATAAAATACGTCTACTAAGTGTACTCGGCGGAATAGCTCAGTAGGCTAAATCGCTTTTACTTCAGGACTCTGGCAGGACTCCAGGGGTCACTGGTTCGAAACCTGGTCCGGGCAATGTTCTTTTCCTTTTTTTAATTTTATTCTTGATTTTTTACTGGAGCTTTTACGATCCAATGTTTACATTTATCGATATAAAGCATTTAATGAATAAGTTAAAAAATGCCAAAATCTGTGAAAAGGCACCTTTAACACTAAATGTTTTTTAGTAACTCTGTGTCATTTGTAAACTTTGGGGCTCCTTTATACCGGTGTTTACCACACATCTCGTTAATTGATCCTTCTGTGGCCGAAACGCCATTAGTTTTCATGCTGGTGTATTTACATGTTTGTGTGCTCTGTCCGGTTCTGTTTTAGTGTATGTAGCACTGTTGTGCAATTGTTTCCCTGCCGTAAATAAAGGGCAACAGCTATAACAGGGTGAAGGATCAACGGGGTTCACAGGGGTTTGCACACCAGCTGGACAGAATGAAAACATACCGTTAAGAACTTTCTTTTTGCAAATATCTTAAGTTATTGAAATACATTTGCAAAAATCTTTAGCGCATAAAAGACAGTTTTTCTTGCAGTTGCGGTATCGTAGGATTTAGGAATAAATCATTGAATACGTCGGAATTCGATGCCAAAATTTCACGTAGCGTGCGACATAACAGTGTATATGATTGCGTTGCGATCGAATTTTTGATCAAGAACACGGGCTTATTAATGAAAGTGATAAAGTAAATAAAGCATTCTGATTTATTTCACATTGTCATAAACAGCATAAAAACTGTATTGTATGCACTAGTTGAAATCCTTCAGAAACACTGTGTTAAAAAGTTATTTGAAGAAAAGCACCTGTCATAAACAGCATAAAAACTGTATTGTATGCACTAGTTGAAATCCTTAAGAAACACTGTGTTAAAAAGTTATTTGAAAAAAGCACCAGATACCGTTTTTTTTTTGCATCCGTTAACGTTGAATTCATACTAATTTGTATTATACAATGTCAGTGTTAGTCTTCTATTTTATATATACATTGCAACATAATTCCATACTTTAAAGTATACTTTTATATTTACCACGCATGCACGTGCAAAGATTGTTTGCAAAATACCACTATTGACGATGACAAATATTACAAATACCAAATTTCATTATGGATAATCACCGTACGAAGTTGCTAAAATAATAAAGCGTGTCTAATGCTACTCGTAAATAATAGCGAAAATACGTTATACTTTTAGAACAGCGTCTGAATAGTCATTTTTATCTGCTGCGAACAAGTCCTTAACAGTATTAGTCTTACAAGACTCTTAGCAGCATTAGTATGGGGAAATTATTTGCCTTTATTATTCAGCCCAAAATTCTAAATGCGCTGCAGTTGTTGATCATTGTGTAAGAAGTGGCACAGAGGTTTGGTGAACGGCCAACATCGGTGTTCAAAACCATGTAGCGTTGTATGTATGCTTGTATTTATTTTGACCTTGCGGTCAAGGATAACCCATGAAAGTGCTAGCACTTATTTCCAATGGGGTACTTTGGCTTTTGCTGAAGAGACAGCAAGCAGAAGAGGCAGTATTGGGATACAAGGATTCCGGGTGGGTGCGATACCCTCGCTCTATGCGAATAGATCCCTTGGTTCGTTTACGTGCTCAGTGATTATCACCGATACACGTGAGAATAACCTGGCTTTCAGACCAGTACATCTCTAGTTGGGTGGGAAACACTTGAACCATTTCTAAAATTTCCAGTGCCCCGGTCGGCCGGGAATTGAACCGGGAAACTCTGAACACCAAAGTGTTACCACTCGACCACCACACCACCCTATTTGATATTTTTGTGATGAATACGTACCACCATACTGTCATGTGATATTTTTTATATCACTTTATCCGTAATCTGAACATTCTCATTTCGACAGCTCCCTAACCTGCTATAAGTTCATTACTATTGTATTCTCATTTCGACAGCTCCCTAACCTGCTATAAGTTCATTACTATTGTATCATTTAAGTGCGCTTCAATACAAATAATGTTAGTGAAACCCACGGATGTTTTTAAAATAAAATCAATATATAATCAATCAATATTTTAATCTTCTCAGTGAGAAATAATACGACCACATGCAGCGTTTGTTTTCATTAATATGCGTGTGATGAAATGTGAGTTGAACATAAGTATATAATGTCAGGCTTACAATTTTATTTCAATTTAAAGGGAACTTTGCACAGATTTTGGCATGTATTGAAGTTTATCATTAAATGCTTTATATTGATAACTGTAAATATTGGGTCTAAAAAGCTCCAGTAAATAAAAACAAGAATGAAATTAAAGGCAGAAAAAAGTTACCATTATCTGGGCTCGAACCACTGACCCCTGTATTAAAAGTGTATCGCTTAGACCCCTCGGCAACCCGTGTTTATACGATCAGTGATGTATTTTATACTTTACATAAGCAATCCTCGTAGTATCACAAAAAATACTACAAAAATCAGAACTCTATAAAGTAATCAATCGTTTCGCGTTGCAACGCTTTATAATTGTCATGTTTTTAAATCGTCAAATGATGCATATAGAGGATATATATGAGCATGGTAAATGTTCAGTGTTAATGTTTCCTCACAAATATCATAACTGCAACGGAAATTTGCTAATCTGAAACTTTTTTAAAATTTTTGTCCAGTTACCAAATCGTGAAAAGGCCCCGTTAATTGTTTAATCTAATTTAAATCCATTTAGTGCAACGCGCATAGATTAACTCTTTAGCCTTTTAATGTACCTGAACTCAATAGTGTCACAAAAATAAAAATTGAATAATAATCATACTCGTTGATATACCGTAAACACATTTTTAATCGAATTGTGTTTATGAAAAATGCAGCCATAATTTTCAGTAACATTAGAACTAGTTGTTTGCAAGCGAACAACTAAAACGCATCACAAAAAGCACTCTCTCTATATATATATATATATTTATTTGAAACAAACAAGTTAGGCCAACCACGGTTTTTTGAAAAACGCGAAATATGATAATTACCGAAACATAATACATTTATACAGGACATAAGATCGGGGTAGCATTATTAATTTACCCATTCTCGACTGTTTAACGACCGAACGTAAATCTATTAAGGCCACGACTTTTATATTTCTTGGTTTACAAAACCGCCGACCCTAATTTTTGGAAAATGGGAAAAAAAATAAAATCGGAAAATCGTCTTTTTTTTAAATATTTTATTCCCGACCGCACTGCAAAACGAGAAAACGAGAAAAAAAAACGATCCGGTTTGAGTACGAATAAAATCAAGTAAGTACAATCAACGATTGGTTCACATATATTCAATTGCAGAGATCGGGATATTTTTCAATGTGACACATTATGTACCAGTCCTTTTATGGGCACTTCTCAAAATTTATTTCGGGTAAAAATTACAGACAATAAGAAAATCAGCGTCAGTCAAATGTCGACCCCATCAACATTTATTTCCGTGTCTGTGACGCAACTATATTGTTTAACATGTTAATTATATTAAACAAACCCGATAGTATTTGATAATTAGTATAAATAATCCAATAAAACACTGCCATTATTTACGATATATGTGTTTAGGAATTTTGTAAACACGTCCGCCATAGTTTATAGGAACTGTACAGAAAGTTTGGAAATCGGAACAAATCGGTATATCTCGGAAAATCATTGATAAATGTATTTGTCGTTTCAACGCTTTGGGCCGAGTAATTTCGGCAAATCGGAACTCAACTTGTGTAAAACACTAGCTCAATTAACCGTTAAACTCCGCCTCCGTTCTCTGCAAAAGATTCGAAGGCGGAGCTATGCACGTGCTTTTATTAAATTGGAGGATTGCAATTGAGAACCAAACACACAATTGATTCGGCATGTTGATTGCTAGACAAAGGAAGCCAATTTTTTCGGCGCGAAATTTGTCGCTTTATTGCTTCCGACAGAAAGCGGCTTTCCTTTGATGACGTCAAACTGTCAATTCACACAGACTGCACATTTTCGGAAGACTTTAACCGACTCCTTGTTTACAATTCCAGTAAAAAAAAACACTTGCTAACATTAAACTTTGGATTAAATTATCAAAATAAAGCAAAAGCGAAGTTGACAAATATGATTAAATTAATTCGCGTCAGTTCAAATAAGACGTTTTGCGTTGTAAATCAACGAGTTTTCATGACAACAACAACTTTGACAAACATTACCGCGACGACGCATGGATCGATCTACCTCGATTTTTTTTTTCATGTACGATCTCATAAGTCGAGTAAGAGCAAACACATACCGGGTAATTTGTGTATGAGTAGTTTATCTTATATAAGATTTATGCAACGGGCATCGCATTGCGTAATGGTGCGCATCCAATTATGGAAATGAAGCGCAGTTTTTCGTTTTAATGGGAGAAGAACGCATGTCATGTAATGCAGTGTTTAAAATTGCCTGATGTTACATAATGTGCTGTTAGGACTCATTTTATTTGAAGATATAGATGTGTTTCATTGCATAATTTGATTTTTTGTCTCTGTGTTTAAGGTTATAAAAGATATGTTGTCTTTGTTCTGATGTTATTAGTATTAACTTTTTTTTCCAATGATGTTTTTTTTTTTTTTTTTTTCGACCGCCCGATGGACCATTTTCAAAATAATTTTTGTAAACCAATAAAAAAAAAAGTCGTGGCCTAAAGGATCGATGAAAAGTTAACCCTGAGATATTTTAATGAGAAAATAACAAAACCAAAGTGCAATATTGTTATTTATAAGAAATACTAGTCATGTAATAAAACTCTGTAGAGGAATAGTTTTTTCTTTATTTTATGCTTTCCAGTGGTTTATAGAGAAATAATAGTGATTTAAAACTGATAATTCAAACAGTTAAAAAATTACTGTGAACATTTTCGATATTTTTCAATGTTATAGTGTGAAATGAAGTCGTTTTTATGACGTAACGACGTGATTTAATCAGCCTGAATACACAAATTATCATTTGTTAGCATACGAACAAAAAACAATTGTCGGATTTGGTGGAATATCGACTGATTTTAATTCACTCGTGACCATGGAAACAGTGGATGCGCCTCTCGTGAAAATGTTATTTTCTATGATCACTCGTGAATTGAAATCAACATTCCACCAAATCCAACAAATGTCGTCTCAATAGTTACTCCGATAAAGCGAGTGTTTTACGTACGTGCAATTATTTAGCACTTATAGTTAACTTTTTAACGAGATCTTTATAACAACTTTTTTCCAATTAAAACATTGATAGTTGTTTATTGGAAAGAAGTTTTACAGAGAGGATTTTAAAATCTGTTCGATACACAATGAAGTCCCTCCTTACGTAGCGTGGCGTCTGAGACAGATACCATTTCAGCTGCAGACGCTGGTGTATTGTGAGCATGTCGGGGTGACAGCCGGCGTAGCTGTAACGAGTAGCTTAGGG
The DNA here is from genome assembly GCF_020536995.1 of Dreissena polymorpha. Taxonomy (NCBI): domain Eukaryota; kingdom Metazoa; phylum Mollusca; class Bivalvia; order Myida; family Dreissenidae; genus Dreissena; species Dreissena polymorpha. Next base: position 69,406,608 of record NC_068355.1, on the reverse strand, counting down.
TGGGGTTATATCCGCCGGATTTCTAACATTTGGGTCTATTTGGGGGTCTCATTCATGAATCAATGTACATTTATGGCAATCAATCGATCATTATTGTGAATTTGTCGAATATGACGAATATGGTCAGTCGACATTTTTTTTCTCAAGTGTGGTCATCACACACTGTAACTATCATCTCAGCATGTGTACTTTAAGTTCAATGTACCCTGATGTAAAAACGATATTGTAGAAAAAATGTTCCATAAGTCCAACGATACACATATAAATTTACGTCTATTTCTTAAATGTTTTATAAGTAATACCCCCCCCCCCCCCCGATGGACCATCCGCTATGATAATAACGTTGCATAAATCTAAATCAGTACGTTACGTGGTAAACTAATATGTACAATCTTTGGAAGATTACCCGATACATGTCAGTTACATAAGCCTTGATAAGGGTACGTAACTACGAAAAGACCGCGGAATTTGTGCAGCTCGAATAACTACCCCTGAAACCATCTTAATAATTACCCGTACTTTGTCTATTACAGATGTGTGGGTCACATTTGACAATAGTGTGCCGCATTAACATCTTAAAGATTAATTTCTTCATATACATTTATTTTTAAAATTATGGTCAGAGACTCATAATTATGCTGATTTATTATAAGAGTAAAACTATGTGTATAAGAGAAATAACACACGCTATTTAATCTTATGTTTTTATGACATATATATGAATATTTTAAATAAACTTGTTTGAATATTAAGCCTTTTAAGAAAGCATAATAGTTGACGTCTACCAATTGAGCGTTACAATGTCCGGGTACGTTAAAGTTTATTTTCCGTATCCGGGTGCGATAAGTATTCTTAAAAGAACCCGGGTTGCAATTAAGTAGTACCCGAACCGACAATGACCAATCAAGCGTCGGTTCAGAGGCCGCCTTAATCACCAGATTTTGGCGCAATCGACTCTGTCCATGGAATCCTTATATGATGTTACCGATATATACTCGAACGCGAGTGGGTAGTGAACTGCTGAACGTGAAGAAAATGCAGAAAAATTACAATTTTAAAATTATCATTTCCAACTTAAGAGTTGTACTACCTTATTCCAACCGTCTTCGTGTTTCTCTATTAGACATTATGAATGTATATTTACCGTAAATAATTGACTTAGAGGGAAATAACCAATGATTAAAACTTGTTAGATCTACCCGGAATAAAACGCTAACTGCACAAGCCCTTAATATATCAACATGATTATTGACTATTACTTATAACTCACAATTATATAATAGTATCTCTTCACACGACATGGTTTGTGTACTACACGACTTACGTCTTGTGTGAATGTTGGTTTGATATCAATTTTATCCAACTATTGAGACTGTGTGGTGATGGCATTTTGGGCAATAATTTAATCAGACGATCATAATATGAGTAGTGTTCTGAGAAAACTGGACATAATGCATGTGCGTAAAGTGTCGTCCCAGATTAGCCTGTGCAGTCCGCACAGGCTAATCAGGGACGAGACTTTCCGCCAAATTGGATTTTAGCTAAGAAGAGAACTCGTATAAACGAAAAATTGGCATAAAAGCGGAAAGTGTCGTCCCTGATTAGCCTGTGCGGACTGCACAGGCTAATATGGGATGACACTTTACGCACATGGATTATGCCCAGTTTTCTCAGAACACGACTCATATGAATATTAAAGTGCTTCGTTCTTACTTAAAACTACATCCGCTACAATCGAATGTAAATATATGCCATAATCTAAGAGTTAAAATCAACACGAGTCCCGCTGTCACAACTTTTGAAAGTTTTATTCGCCTAATTATGTAGTGCACGTGTTTGTGTGCGAGATAAATAACATACTTTAAAACAGCATTTGTAATTTCAGAATGTAAAGAAAATTTAATTGAACAATTAACTAGATTTTGGAATGTAAAGTTAGATAAATCAAAGCAATACAAAAATTCGGAATGTTACGTGTAGAAAACAAACTATGAAGTAGATTAATATAAAATAGCACAGGTTACGTAAAAAGAATAAAAAATGCATTATTTTTTAAAATGTATAACATCCGAGAAATAAAACAGCTTAATTATAATTCGGAATGTCGAGCTTGCGGAGTTACTAGAGAACGAAATGTACATAACATGAACACGATAAGTGCATTTTCATGCAACGTTTGCATATAATAACCCATTTACGCCTATTGGACTCTCCCATCCTTTTAAATTGGATCAATTTATTTCCAAAATTAGGAATGTCTAGTATATTTTTTTCGATATTTAGAATATTTCTTACAGAAATTCCTTTCAGCAAACAGCGCCGACCCTGATGAGACGCCGCATCATGCGGCGTCACATCTGGGTCTTCGCTGTTTGCCAATGCATTTTTTCTAGACGCTAGGCATAAATGGGTTTAATGCAACGTTTGCATTGCTGTGAATTCAATAGCTGTGTTTTATGTATACTGTTTGATTGCCATCGCTTTCAAGTGAATGTTTGATTAGTGTCTCCAAGCCATCTTGTATGACATACACACACTTAGGTATGAACTGCACACTCATCCCCTCGTATCACATATAGTATTTTGGGATCTTAATATTTGCTCAATTTTCTTCGGAAGGCGTTTATCAAAAATAAGAACATTGCATTTCTAAATCAGTATGACAAATCAATATGTTTTTTTTTCAGATGGTTTATATCTGATATACATTAGACACATTTAAATACGGTTGGTTTGCACTTTTATTTCATGGATGTCAATGTAAGAAATACAAAATGTTCAATGAAGTTATACACTTTGTTTGGATCTGAAAATTTACGTAGCATTTACATATTCAATGAGCATTCACACAAAAAGATTCTATAAAGGGGCGTTAACCAATAACGTTGTCTGGTAAATACTAGCGATTACTAACATGAATATTATTCTTAAGCTGACATGTTAAAAGAGTGTTGTTTTGCACATTCCAAAATGAAAACATAGTGTTTGCAATGATGAAAAAAGCTTCCGAAACAAACTGAAAATCCATGGAGTCGCGTTCTGTTTAAATTGGACATAATGCACGTTTGTAAAGTGGCGTCCCTGATTAGCCTGTGCAGTCAGGCTAATCAGGGACGACACTTTCCGCCTCAACTTGATTTTTGGTAAAGAGGGACTTCCTTGAAACTTAAAATACCATAAAAGCGGAAAGTGTCGTCCCTGATAATCCTGTGCGAACTGCACAGACTAATCTGGGACGACACTTAACGCACATGCATCATGCCCAGTTTTCTCGAACACGATTCCATTTTATGTTAATGAGTACTTATCATAACCAATACCAAATACCAAATATGTACCAAAGTATCAGCGTTACAAATGGAGAACTACGAACGTAGTTGAAATACTCTTCTTGTATTTGTTTTGTTCAAATGCGTCGATTACACGACGAAAAACAATGGAGCATTGAATTTTAATAGCTGGCATTAATATCAAATGAAATATCATTTTTTTTAAAAATAAAACAACATTAAAATGTGCCCCTAATTTGTTTCTGAATCACATTCCACAGAAAAAAAAACTCCATCGACCAAATTAATCATATCTCAGGTACGGGGCGCATTATTCGAAACTGAGTCTTGTAACAAATGTGGCCAGTGTAGCTCCAGCGCAGTCTGATCAGAACGTAAAGTGTCCACTAATAAGACCATACAACCTGTCATACCTCAATAGCCGACAGAAAGGCTCCTGACCAGACTGCGACTGCACTGGCCTCTTGTGGCGTAAGGCCCATTTTCGCATGACGTGGCTAATATATTTCGGAACATAAATCTGTCAGTCTGAAATGCGGGTCTACTTTTGATGTCAACAAAATGATTAAGCCATATGTATGGTAAACCTTGAATCAATTTCATCACAGTATATCATTTGAACATGTTTATAAGATCCCGTTTATCAGAGTCGCCAAGGTGAAGACCAGTATAAATCAATAGTTCAATAATTTATTTATGGATACGTCATGCACCTAACGGAATGACTTTTGAATATCATTTAAGTTAAAATATAAAACGGCTATGCAATTGATTGGACTTAATTTGCCAAGGAATTATGAAAAAATCAACGCTATAGTTACAGTAATAGCCAGTACAATGAGAATGCTATGAAGTAATATTCTTTTTAAAAGAGCTAAACATTAAGATTAGTGCAAATCTACATATTAATGCTTTTAAATAATATTTTTATCGCTCATGTAAACATCAAATGTTTTATTTTAGCGGTTTGCATAAAAACAGTCATAGGCCCCTATGCGTTAAATTTCTAACCAGGATATATTCGTCGAAATAAAGCATGGAAGCCGACTTTTCATCCGTTAGTATACGAAAGGCAATAAAACGTTTATCCTCAACTTACAGATACAGTTTTATAAACAGTTTCGGTAAAATTAAAATCGTCAAAGGAAACATATGTTAATAAAGTACAAAACATGTATTTTTTAAGCACTAATGCTGCAAGATCTCATTAAAATTTGTAACTGGCACATTTATAGTGAGCCAGTCAGTGGGAAAACCCTACTTGAAAACATGTGTCTGAGGTAACGTCTCAGATAATAAGGGTAGACGCTGTCCACCTAGACTAAATTTGCGTTTAGAAGAGAATTCCTTTAAACATAAAAAAAAACCTGAAATCTATCATTAATGTTATTTCTCTCAAAGTGGGTTGGAGCAAAATGTCAACGGCCCATATATTCATGACTTAATAATGTTTTTCTCACTTCTGTACCTAGCAAATTTTACGTGGTAATTAAAAGCTAATAGCATCAACAGGCAAACAGAAACGAAATCAGATGTTAGGAATAATAATCAAGATTTAATCATGTCGTTCATCAATATATATATTATTTGGTATATTTATACGATTTAAAAGAATCGGATGTTAATTTCTACATACTTATGTGGTGACATATGTGGTATATTTTACTAAGCAATATTGCCCATGGGTCATTTATATTTATATATTTTCTATATATGTGAAAGTAATGTCGTGTTATTTGTTCCTATCTTCAGTCACACGCCTCTATAAGAACCAGTAATATATTATAGAAAAGGCGTGTCAGCGCCTTTAGAAAACGAGTGCTATACTCTTCAATTGATAAATTGCACCAAGCACACCGCTTAATTTTAGTGCGTGCGGTGCCGATCTCTAAATTGTTGCATTTAGAAGTCATAAATTATACTTGAGGTACTTACGTGTATTTAAGTCCAATATTGCAATGAATTTACGATGAATGGCTTAACTTGTTGAGATAGCGATAAGAAATCTATTAAAATGAAATCGAAGCTGGTCGATTATTCGATTAAACGTAGACCAACAACTATAATCCAGAAAAAGTTCACTCCCTCCTTTTTAATGAACAGGAAATTGAACATCGTAGGCCACGTTGAATGCTCTCAATTCATAGATCATGAATAAAATATTAAGTTAATAACTGAAAAAAGTTCGCAAGTAAATCGTCTTTTTCTTCAAATCGATTTCAAAGTGCGGATAATCATTTGCAATATGTTGAAGACGAGCTTAAAATAGGAATGGAGAATAATATGATAATGCTGATGACGGCGATGGTGATTCATAAAAATGCTGATGCTGATGATAATGATTATAATGGTGATTTTGATATTGATGATGATTGTCAGGATAATTACGATGACGATGATGATTATGATTATAAACTTCATGTATGCTTATTAGGATGATCATACTAATAAAGAAGAAGAAGAAGAAAACGAAGAAGAAGAAGATAATGATGATGTTGTTGATGATGTTGAAGTTGTTTAAGTTGTCTAAGTTGTTGTTGTTGTTGATGATGATGATGATGATGATGATGATGATGATGATGATGATGATGATGATGATGATGATGATGATGATAATGATGATGTTGTTGTTGTTGTTTATCATGATGATGACGATGAAGATGATGATGATGATGATGATGTTGTTGATGATGATGATGATGATGATGATGATGATGGTGATGATAATGATGATGATGATGATGATGTTGTTGATGATGATGATGATGATGATGGTGATGATGATGATGATGATGATGATGAATCTACTTTTTTAAAGTTACCTTTCAAGTAAATATCTTACATTAATTAAGTGTAAACAAATAACTTACACTTTGTGAACCGTAGTGTATACCTCTATAATTGAATGTTATTTGCACAAAAAGTGCGGTCACGTTGATAATAAGCACTTATGACTAAACGTTATAAATTATTTACACTTAACACTTGATTTTATTACGCGCGGCATTTAGAAGTGATAAATTATAATTGGAAATGGTTTTAAGCAGTTCTTAATCCGGAACTCAGTAAAGCTTTTTAGAAAACGTTTTAATATTTAAGATAAGCAAGTCACTTTCTTTCGATATCATAAAATTATGGTGAGTGATTAATAATATGTCGCTTCTTGTATTCGTGAAGAAATTGACACGAGGCGAATTAACGTTAATGTAATTCCTTATGCCATTCTAAAAACGTGGATTTTTAAGAAAGATGTCTCTTCTCAACGAAAATTCACTCAAGGCGGAAAATTTCGCCCCAAATAAGCTTGTGCGGACATCACTTTACGCAGCTGCATTAAAACCAGTTTTTCCAGGACTCGTATTATATGTACATTAACCAATTTATGCCTAGCGTCTAGAAAAAAGCATTGGCAAACAGCGTAGACCCAGATGAGACGCCGCATGATGCGGCGTCTCATCAGGGTCTGCGCTGTTTGCTTAAAGGAATTTCTGTAAGAAATATACTAGATATCGAAATAAATATACTAGATATCCCTGATTTTGGAAATAAATTGATCCACTTTAGAAGGATGGGAGAGTCCATTGGGCATAAATGGGTTAATAATTACCGCTACTTATGTGACCCGTTTGCAGTCAGCAATCACAGGACACTGCAGAGCAACTGAAAATCAAGGCAGTAGGTGGGGTTGCATTGCATTATAAAAAGAGATTTTATGATTAAATTAGAAACATATCGACCTTAATCCAAAACATCCAGGAAGATAAAACACAACTTGAAGTGTTAAGACATCATCTTGTTACAAAAAGCCACTTTGTCAAAGAAACCAATCGAAGCTTGAATAGATTTATCTCATTTAAAATGCAAAGCATTCAATATGGCAAATAAAAGTATTTAGTGTCTCAATAGCGTAATCGTTTGTTACCTGGATGATTTTATTGCACACACGCGGCGAAGCATAGAATCGGCGAGTATATCGACTCTGTCGGGTTGTTTAAATTAACGACTCTATGATTGCGATTTTTTTGCTAACTTTGTTTAGAAATAGCAACACTACATATTTGAAGTTATACTTTGTATTTCTATATAAATACTCCTGTAGATAAAGTCAAAATATTAAAATAGTCTTCCCCCCCAACATTCCAAAGACATATTCTATCCACAAAACGAAACCGAAAAAACTAAAAACGTATTTTACAGATATAAATCTCCACACGTCCCCAAGTACTAATCAAGCATAGTACAACTTATTCATTCCTGCCAAAAAGAAGGAGTCGTCGCGATTTTATATTATTATTTCTTAAAAAAATGGGACGAAGAGTTAGTAAAAACAAAAGAATATGTTATCGCATAAGCGTTTTATAATATATCAGACTCTGTACAAATACCATGTTCGCTGAAAAGTCACGTTTCGCGGTCTTTGTAACGGACAACGTACCCCATAATCAGTCATAACCAGTTTGCGAAAATGTTAACTTTGTTCTGGAGACTCGTCGGATATGACATTTAACTCATTTTCGCGTGTTGCCGGTCATATGTACTTCTGTAAAATTCCTCTTCGGTCAAGAAAATGGGCTAAAAAGTTAATTAAAACCAATCAATACTCATACATCTAGGAAATATTTATAACACCAAAAACCCCTTTAACTGAAATAAACCTTACTTATTTAACGCAATGAAAACAAAGACAAAATGTCTTTCGACTGTGTTGATTTTTGTTGGTGGGTTTATGTAACGTCAATTATCAATCAATTTACGAATCGTCTTACCTATTTACTTCCATTTGAGTCGCGCTCTGTGAAAAATGGGTTAACTGCATGTGCGTAAAGTGTCGTCCCAGGTTACCCAGATTAGCCTGTGCAGTTCGCACAGGCTTATTAGAACGATTCTTTCCGTCTAAATTGGATTTTTTTGCTAAGAAGAAACTATCTTTAAAATAAAAATATCGTAAAAGCAGGAATAGACTAATCTGGTACGACACTTTACGCTCATGCATTAAACCCCCTTTTATAAGAGCACGGCCCATAGAACTTTGCATCATTATTTTCCACCACATAAATCCCTTTTTAGAGAAGTGGGTTAAATACTATGTGCAAGTAATACGAGACACGGACCTACCTAAATGCTAATGGAGACGTATCGAGTAAGTTAATTAACTCCTTGAAATCAGAGCGATACGCGTTGATTAACTACAAGATCATGTTCGATCTTATTAATTAAATGTGCTGCATCATGTTACATACTTTTCAGACATTCTTTGTGAATTGCACCACACAATTTCATATATAAGTTACATGTTCCCATGCCAAAGAGTTCATATGTGTTTTGTTCTGAGAAAACGGGGCATAATGCATGTGCGTAAAGTGTCGTCCCAGATTAGCCTGTGTAGTCCGCACAGGCTAATCAGGGACGACACTTTCCGCCTAAATTTGATTTTTAATAAGAAGAGACTTCATTTAAACGAAAAATGTCATAAAGCGGAAAGTGGACTGCACAGGCTAATCTGGGACGACACTTTACGCAAATGCATTATGCCCGGTTTTCTCAGAACGCGACTCATATGTTTTTTGTCTCAATCTGTGTACGGTAGGTAACAATCAACCAAGAAATGATATGTTATCGTATTTTGGACACGGATCGCTGAACTCTGGTTTGACTTTTCGACTTTAAATTTCAGAAATGCCTTCTTTTACAACTTTATATGTTTTTTAGTGTCAGACAAGAGTATTGTTTATATATATTTTATTCCCTTTACAAATCAATGTAAACTATGTTGTCCTCGTTGCGAGGGCCAGTTTTAAGCGTAGGGGCAACTTTTGCAATACGTTGTAGAAAACCTCTATATGGTGCTACGTACCAAATATGAACATATTGGGCTTAGCGGTTCCAGACACGTTTTTAAGTATTTCTTATATTTTAATCTACGTATACCTGGTGATCACAATGCGAGGCACTTTTTCCCAATGGAATAATGTGAATAAACTTTGAAGAGGAACTCTAAATGATACCAGTCGACAAATATGTATATCACGGACTATGTGGTTTAGACAACAAGTTTTTAAAAAGGTCTTATACTTCTGACCAACGGGGAGGGACAAGTTTTGAACAAATTGACATCAAGTCAAATTTGATGAGACTTAAAAGAGTACCCCGATACGATTCTACGTATTTCATATTAAACCGCTGGCTTTGCGGTTTTAGAGGAAAAGATTTGTTAAGTTGTCTTTTCTTTAAAATTTACATTTCGAGACCATGAACTAATTAACCAACGGGCATGTGCGGTTTAATATAAACGCGATGGGACGCGGCGCAAGGAAGACTCCCGTTATTTGTCATAAAATTCAGAAAATCGGTTCATTAGTAAAATAATTGTCATAGCCTTTATAGTTTGTATTAAAAACCTAATACAAGTTTTGTAATAAAATATTACTCCCTTAGATTTTCTCGTTTCCATAGAATCATATTGGGGCGGACACTTGGGTGTGCTCGTCTTGCGTATGAAATCTTTTTCGCCTATAGTGAGTAACATGACTTGAATTAATTATTGACAGGCAGTAAAAGCGGTTGCAAATTCTTCCTAGCAGCTATTACACTTAGCCGAGTATGTGTTGTATTACAACTATTACACTTAGCCGAGTATGTGTTGTATTACAACTATTACACTTAGCCGAGTATGTGTTGTATTACAACTATTACACTTAGCCGAGTATGTGTTGTATTACAACTATTACACTTAGCCGAGTATGTGTTGTATTACAACTATTACACTTAGCCGAGTATGTGTTGTATTACAACTATTACACTTAGCCGATTATGTGTTGTATTACAATAAAAAGTTCTTTCAACGTGTGTACTTGGAACAAAATGAGCCGCGCTCTGTGAAATGCGGACTATCCTAATGTACGAACGGACTAACCTAATGTACGAACGGACTAACCTAATGTACGAACGGACTAACCTAATGTACGAACAGTTTTTTTTCCTAGAGAAGCCTGAGCAGTCTGCACATGCGAATCAGAGAGGACACGTTCCGCTCTCATGGAATGTTCGTTTAAAAGGGACTTTATTTCAGACACCACATGCTATTCTGAGATGACCATTGACGCAAACGCATTACTCCCTTATTAGTCTATTTGCAACGCAAATATACTTTTGTAATAACGCATTTCTAAATCACAGTGGAAACGGTTGTCCTTGTCTTAGCCTTCCCTGATTTGGGCACACGAAAAAGATTTAGTATAGTTTTTCGTAATTCTTACAATATTTAATTTAAAAACTTTTTCTAACATTTTTTTACAAGAAAATTGCTTACACCATTTTTAGTGATTTTTTCTTAGACCGTTTTACGTGAAATAACGTTCTTAGAATCTAAAACAAATTTTGTTCGTAAAACAATTCTGTTCTTGGCAAAGGCGAGTGACTAGACCAGAAAATTTGGGATTCCATTATTTTTTTTTCTAAATTACCATCTACAAGGCAAACTTAAACGAATTACGTCCCTTGAACATAAAGGGAGACAATGATATTACTGCATCATGCGAGGAAGGGGACATTTATTGCTTTGCAATTGTCTTGTTCTTCATTAAACATTTTTTTTGATAGTCTTTTACATGTTCATTCAGACAACTAATCCTTTAACATTTACTTCAGCAGAAACGTCCCTGTATCTTGCAAATAGACTTTCAACGCCATCGGCGCTCTCGTTAGAAGAGCAAGGCTAAAGACGCATGCATGTTACAAATTCTAAATGTTCTGTTTACAGCACAGGGGCAATATCCAACAACAAAACTGCCAGATAAGTCCCACGCCTGATTGTCTCCCATCGATTTATCAAGCTACTGGTTTGTCAATCAGCTGTATCAAATCAAGCTCCGTTAGAGGCTCTCTCTTTTCTTTAAACCCATTAGAAGTCTATAAAGTTTAAAATCATTACCCCAATGTTCTTGTTTTCTATACGCACTTTTCAAACAACCACTTAAAGATTAAGTCCTGAGAGATCGTACAGCTGTTATGTTAGGCGCATACTTTTATATATACATCAACCTTTCAGTTACAAATATTACTAGTATTTATAAAGCATGTTATAATACAGTGATGTAGTAATTTTCATTGGCAATTTTCGTCACAGAAACAAGACTAATATCATAGACATAAGTAGTTTTAGTAGTTGCACTCGTGTCCGAATAACGGTTTCTTAACCATTAACTAGCTACAAGTACGCGCATTTAACGTATGAAATGGAATATCCGCCAGTCCATTCATGTTGCCAAATGAAAATTACATATTGCTAAATGACAATTGCATACTGCTAAATGACAATTGAATCTTGGTTTATTTTATTTGTTACACAATATCTGCGTCTTCCTTGCGTCTTTATTCTTGTTTCTATCAGTAAGTGAAATATTGCTTGCATATTTCTTTTTAGTGTCAACTTGATGTATGTAAATCATGTATACTTTCGAGTAAATGACAAATTGATTGTTTCTGTTAAATTGTTAATGTGCCTACGGTTGTGGCTATCTTCTTTTTGAGGAACTATTATCATATCAATACTAAGTATTGCTAGAAACGGGCATTTTTTGTAAATTCTACTAAGCGAAATGAATAAGCACAAGGCAGCAGCTCACATAAAGTAACCCGAATGCCGAATGCATTAGTAATACTGAATTCATACACGACGGAGAACCAGAGTTTTCAGTAGGTATCGGTAGTTTTCGTAAAAGATTAATATTTATAACGGTGTTGTATTATATATCTACCAGATGAATTACTCTACCGCGTTCCACTGTTCTTATTCAGGTAAAGTTTACTTGTTTATTGTACTGTTTTATTAGGTAAATTTCATACGATTACAAGTAATCCCCATTTCGAAAGTTGAATTGTCATTTGGTTTGTGATTAATGTCTATTTGAAGTTAATGGACGTAATCTTGTTTCGATATACACGTCAAACGTCCCATAGTATCATTGTAACGAAGGTGGGTTACTATGATCAAAACGTCTAACTGTTGGCTTGTTTGAATTTAACTATTAATTTCATTCTGTTTTCATCGCAAATTTTCGTAACACTGTCTTTATGTCATCAAATCGTACCTAGGTTGGTAAAATTGTATCTTATTCAAATTATTCATTTTAATTGTTTTTTACTAGTTTATCCCCATGGAAATTCATATATAGAGTTAATTAAAATGGAACGCAATGTGAGAAAATAAGTACGCACAGCTACCTCATTAACAAAATTAATTATGTTTTCTGGAACTAAATGGTTTCTCTTTTCCATTTCGAATGATTATATTTCTGATACTGTTTTATACTATTATCAATATATGTTGACCATCTTACACCTATTTCTGTATATTGGGTACGAGATGACTTAAGATAGGTACCAGTGACCAAACACAGGTATAAGTTGACCAAAATGGGTTTGAGTTGAACAGTTACCTAACAGGTGTCTTCAAACAGACACATTTAATGAAGATTTTTCTTTTATAGACTTAAATGGTAATTCTTTCTTGTTTTTCTTTGCATCTATAATGTGTAGCTCAGTGACTCAGTTAATGTTTACGGTTTGTAACTCGGGGGTCCTGGGTTCGATCCACACAGGCTGTGCTGTTTTTTTTCATAGGAGTTTCCTCTGACGAGACTGCAGAGCCCTAGCCTAGTACTGGTGAAACCCGGGAAGCATAAGTAAGTGAATCTTTGCCTTAATGTAAGTTTAATACACGGGCATAAACACCATACAAACAAACTCATCAAAATGTTTGTACATGTAGGATAATAGGGGGGGGGGGGGTGAAGATTTCCATAAAGATCGTACTTAGATGATCAAAGCAGATTAGATCATATTTCTGAGAAAAAAGGTAGAAACTTAGATCAGCAAGTGTGGAATATCTGACTACGTAACAGTTATTATCTATCGAATCTATCATTATACTACATAATGATGACTTGTTTTTATGAATAAAAAATAATGCACATGCATACATTTTCAGATATGAGCCAACAGCAAAGAGCAGCTGCTCTTTTAAGGCAGGCAGCAGATTTGTTGAATGTCAACACAAGTGACAGGAGTACACAATACCAGCACCTGCACTAGTAACCTCTGTCAGTAGAACTAGTGCTGCAAAGGCAATTTTTGCACCCGACAGTAAAAGAAGGAGGCATGGACATGCAAATACAGGAACTGTGGCAATGTCAGCACTGGACTATTACACCCAGGTGTAATCAGGTAGGCATCACTAAAGAGGCCTGTGCTAGATATTTTGGAACTACAGTTTATACCACCTTAATTCTGTTTTTATGTAAAGATTTCTATTGTTTCATAACATTCATGCATATACATCTTATTTTAATGTTCAAACTTAAAGAAGTCATTTATTATTGAATACTTCCTAATTATTGTTAACAAGACCTTTCTGTACTTTCAATTTATTCTGAAAACCCCCTTCATAATTAATGATGAGGAAAAATGCTTTTAGCAGCTAACTATAAAAAGGTTTATGGTTTGAGTTCCATAGTTTAGGATATTTCAAACACTTTTGAAATAGCAAAATAATTCCCAAGTGTACCCGTCCTTTTTCCAATTGGGTAAAGACATTGCTGCAATACAGAAAATCAGATTCCACAACACGGCACTTATAAGTACTGTATACAAATAGACATGTGTATCGAGTTGAGTCAGGTCCAAAATGCAAAGGTTATACCGGTTACTCTGATGGTATCAGTTATAGAATTAAAATGTTTGTTTTGCCCTTAAATCCAAGGCCAATAGCTATAATTAGTTATCAGTTATACAATTGCATATACTTTACGTTTCTAAATAAGGCATAAGCTATTGCATAAGTCAAGCTAAATATTAAATGATTTCAACCTTAAAAAGACAAATGTTTTGCATTCACTTCCCTACTGTAAATGCAGTTCCCTGGTTACAACTAACGACCACCTGTTGAAGGGGCTAGACGAGACCCGGGAGAGACACCAGCACAGAGGTGAATCCGATTAACTGGAGCTACAAGCAGCTTAAGAAAAACATTCAGGGACCAGTCTAAATGTTCTGATAATTTGGGCTGCTCTGTATCCAATATCCAAAGCATTGGCCCTAAAATGAAAGTGCTTCCACCTTCAACTTTGAAACTTCATATGTAGCTGCACCTTGATGATTTCTACACGCCACACCCATGTTTGGGTCACTAGGTCAAAGGTCAAGGTCACGGTGACCTCTAATATAAAACTTTAACATAGGATCTAAAATCAAAGTGCTTTAACCTACAACTTTGAAACTTCATAATTATGTAGATGCACCTTGATGAATTCTACACGCCACACCCATTTTAGGTCACTAGGTCAAAGGTCAAGGTCATTTATTCAAAACTGCACCCACAGTCGAGCATTGGCACCCGCTATGAGGAGCTCTTGTTGCATTTATTTTACACAAATTATAAAACCACGATGAAGTATATGTAATTAACAAATATAAATCAGTTTATTTATTGTGCATCCAGGCATTTACATATAACCAGACAGTAGTGCAATCTCACATGTATATGTAGGTTTTTAACATATATTGCACCAGTGTATAGATTGTTTTGAAAACAATTGTATGATCATGGTAAAGTTGCATATGTCTAGTCAAAAGCAGAATGTTTGGGATACACTAGCAACAGGACCAGAGGGATTATTTTGTTTTCAGATGATGTTTATGTAATGTGTGTATCATCCTAATATTTATTTAACCAGCCATGTAAAAATTTATTTTGTAATAAAATTGTAAAAAATGTTATTCAGTATTGAGATTATGTTGACAGGCTATTTCATGATGGATGGCTTCATCCAAAGTCATTACAAGACACACAGCAACAACATAATTGAGCCTCGGTCTGGGAAAATGGGTCCTAATGCATGTGTGTCAAGTGTTAATCAGGGCAAATCAGTGATGAACTTTCGACTAAATGGAATTTTTCCATAAAAAAAGTCTCTGATAAGTGTTGTCCCTGATAAGCCTGTGCTGACGGTACAGGCAAATCGGAGACAACATTTTGAGCACATGCATTGGGTCCGATTTTCCCAGAGCCAGACTCAAATGTTAAAGCAATGCCTGTTACATTAAGTCAAGCAGACAACAAAAAACTTTTTCCTGTAAGTCAATAACTATATAACTTACAACCACAAAAATTACACATGCATATTGTTTGTATACTAAAGTATATGTATGCCAAATTTCATTGGAATATATTAAATACAAACTTAAATATTTTGAAAATAATCATTTTTGTTTTCTGCTGTTTACACACCAATGTACAACTGAAAAGTAGACATTTTATACTGCCTCTGGACAGTAATCGAGGGATGAACGGAAGACTGTTGTAACTCATATTAAATAAAGACGGAGATACTGCAGTTTTCCGTTCAGCCCTCGTGGTGTTTAAAGCGTTTGCTCTAACCACCTTATCTGCCTGTTCTCACTGGTACACTACATAAATTATGTGTATTTAACAGCTTGTAAGACAACGTTGGCCAGTCTAGTGTTTATCATTGAAATCTGTACATATTGGCTGCTTTCGGGGAAAACGGGGCTTAATGCATGTCAAATAAGATTAGCCTGTGCACACTGATTAGCTGTATCAATGATTTGAAAAAATCACACATCTCGACCTGTGCTTTAAGACACACTCTTTATACATTTGAATGGGTTGTGGTCATTTCAAACTTGCGATATAAAAAGCTATAACATAATTTTGAAAACTGAGTTGCGTCTAAGATTATACCCCAGCGAACAAATTCAGTGCCTTCAGCGCTTTGATTTACTCTATCACCGCTTTTTACGGAGGATTCCAGAGATTGTCGATGTATCACGGTTCATACAGGAGATTTTGATTTTGATGTTTAGAGTGATCTCCCGGCAATAGTAATTTACGCTGCAATTTGCGCTGGAATTAGGTTTTTTAATACTGGTTATTCGCATTGTGAACTATTTATAATGGCGGTGTATGCAAAAGCGAAGACTAATTCTAAATCAGAGACGCACTAGCAATCGCCTTAAGAAGTAATATAGATCCACACAGATATTAACAGCTTGTTAAATTCAGTAGCAACATAGCCAAATGCACATAGTTAAACAAAGAACGCCGTTAGAATAAGCATAAATACAAATTCAAAAGTTTAACTGCAGTTGTCAATAAGACATACGAAGTAAAGATATATATGAAGTAATTATAAACGTATCAATCTGTTACAATGAGATGAAGTGTTTGCATAGCAAATGTAACTAGGCAAAATGAAAATACCATGTATCAAAAAGCATATGGCAGTAGTTTAAATAAAAATGTCATTTAACATCATGCATGGACTGGCGGATATTCCCTTCCATATTTAAATGGGGTTCTCGATGCATTGATACAATCTGGTTGTAGTTGGATAATAATAATTATAGCTGTTATCAACTTGCGAACTCATTTTTTTCACAATAATGTCAAAGCCATTACGATCAGCATAGAAGAGAGGAATAATAGCCTATTACAATGACACACCCTGGCAGGTTAACATTCCCAGTTTTTCACAAATGTGCGTTTTTATCCATAATCTTAAAAACAAATTTGTTTTGGCATTAAGTATTGATTATCACAAGAAAAGTCCTTGTGTATTATAGTTTGTATTTGTACTTATGAATTTAATCTACCATTCGTTCCATTTAGTTCGCAATTGTTTATACAAAATATGAAAACAAAATAGTATGGCTTTGCAGTACAAAAATTGAATTTTAAATTCAACATTTACATATAAATAGTCTACGAAAATGCCACGAATTTAGTGAACATGATTTAAGTGAAATTCACGTTCTTATTTTCATAATTCATTCGATTTTCTCTTTCAATAGAACACTGTTATGGTATTAGAATGCAATTGAACTTTGTATAAATTACGTTTACCACAAAACGACCTTAATTTTACTATATAAATGTATGGTGCATGAAAATCACACGCCTTAGTGATTTCATCGGTTTGGATAAACGACCCAATGCTCCATTAATCCATCGGAAGGATGACGGAAGGATTTGGTATGATTTAAGTAACAAGCAAACGCTTGACAATGACATGAACTCCCAGATAAGACATGTCAGCGATAGTTTGATACTTGTCATCCACTTTCCTTGTGCCATTTATAAAAAATATGCATACTCAAATTGTTAAGTATCGGCCGCGTGAATCTTACCATGAAAAAGGGCTGAAATAATATATTATTCAGGTAGATCGAATAATTATTTTAGCCTTTCAATATTTACCGGTAATTATTAACTTTTAATAATAATGTAAAGGTAGTTCACAGTGTAACAAATTTTCAAAAACGGTCACATTTTAAAAATATTGTGTTTTATGTATATGCAAATAAGCGAAATTCTGCTCTTGGCAAATAACTATGTTCAAAATATCGTTTCTTTTATTGATGATCATCAAACCACCTATGACAAATAAATAAGCATTTGTAATCTTTTTCATCGAGAGTTAAACAAAAAGCGTGAATAACCAACGTTACGTTTTAACTCCCATCACAATCAAAATAAATTTACTTACTTTTTAGATTGAGTCCATATACTGCAACGATGTACAGGTACTTACCTTTTACCGCCGTTTTTCTCCGACGCGTCGTCGGTCAACAGCTCTGTGACAACACTTTCGTCATGTTCCTCTGTTGGCGTCGTCATAACGTCACCGACGTCCTCAGTGCGTTCTTTAACAACGCTGTCCTCTGTCGCCATATCTGCACCTTTCATGCCGTCCGATAATGCCACTTGTCTCGCAAATGACCGCTCATTAACGACACTTTTTACGTCAAGTCCAGACGATTTTGCGCTGTCGATTACGTCATTTGCAGACGATTTTGCGCTGTCGATTAAGTCATTTGCAGACGATTGAGCGCTCATGCTTAACTCCGTCACATCGTTCGATAGTGCCGCAGGGTCCTCCATCTTTTCACCGAAATTCCAATTAAACAGTAATGTTAATGTTTACGTATACTGGATAACTTTCAAAGTTTAAGATAAATGAAGATCCGCTTGAAATTAAATTTAAAGTGTAAACGCAAATACGAGTGTAATATTTTTCTAATCGATGCTATTTGTCTCGAAATAGTATCTTATAATTGCAGACTTAAATGCATTTATCCCAATCTGTAGTTAAAATGTAACTGTTCATAAATGTTCGATTCAGTAATTAAACCGAACTTAAAATGAAACTTAAACATGTATTCGTTGCTTTATTGCAGTCAGTAACCATTCACGACCAGCAAACACTCATCTCGTCTCGAAGTAAGAGTTGAACAGTTTACTAACATATTACTTTCGTGCCATTAATTCCGATTGTGTTTGTCACTTTCTTTTGATTGCTATGAGTAGCTACGACATCCCTTCTTTTGTATACAATAGCTACATGAGTATTCACATTAATTAACTCGAGCATAGGCTTATCATCCCTTCCTTCCTCTGAATACAATATAACTCGAAAGAAACATCTGCCTTGAAAACCAAATAATAAAGTTGAAGGCTGTTAGCAGCGAAGAGACCGGAGTTAAGAGCATAATACTACCTTTTATCAGTTAATGACACCGCCTTTGAAAACGGCAGTAAATTGCGATCTTTACACACATACTTAAATATTCAGCAGTTGTGTGATAGCTGGCCCATCGACAAGAGCACTTTTGTTTATAGTGACACCTTTATTCGTTTGAACCTAATACACCCTCGTTTCAAATATTGTAAAAGGAAAATCAACATCGTTTTGTGTACAAATCTGGCTTTTGAACAGCTATGTAAAGTAAATTAGCTTTGAAG
Organism: Dreissena polymorpha; assembly: GCF_020536995.1. NCBI lineage: Eukaryota > Metazoa > Mollusca > Bivalvia > Myida > Dreissenidae > Dreissena > Dreissena polymorpha. The sequence goes on along the minus strand of NC_068355.1, from coordinate 69,387,498 downwards.
TCTCTTTGTGTATTTAAAGCTGTTACTCATTGAGTGAACGTATTTAGTTTGGTCTACTGAAAATTTGAAAAAAGTGCTGGATTTGATCGTATGAAAGAAAATATTATTGTTAAGAACGCAAACATTTGTGCATGGTGCCAAAAAGCACTGGTCTTCATATTTGTGTATGGCCTTAGAGACAATGAATAATGTGACATGTCTGATAAACGCGTTTAATCCTCGTATTACATTTATGACTCCACGCGCAAGAGCAAGCTCGAAGGTTTGTTTAAAACCCATTTATGCCCAGCGCCTAGAATAAAGGCCTTCGCAAACAGCGTAGAGCCAGATGAGACGCCGCACGATGTGGCGTCTTATCAGGGACTGCGCTGTTTGCTTAAAGGAATTTCTTTTAGAAATATTCTAAAAATAGATATAAATACACTAGGAATCCCTAATTTTGGAAATAAATTGATCCATTGTAGAAGGATTGGAAAGTCCACTGGGCATAAATGGGTTAACAGAAAGAGAGGTTTGTTAACAACCGTACCACACGAAGTAGTGCTTAGTTCTTGAAGAAATCGACTTGTTACATACTTTAAATGACATGCACAAAGTTATATTACCAATTAATTTGGATTAAAACGCAAACGTAACAAGAGGGCCTGAAAGGCCCAAAATCGCTCACCTGAGATTCAAAGGAACTGACCTGTTCTGTGCAGCCCAAGATGTCATTAGAACAAAATGTTCTTACCAACTTTCATGACTAGTGAACACCCTGTCAGCCACGTTTTTTAACAGACCAGAACCATGTTCATACACATCCAAGATATCATTTAAACAAATATACTGACAAAGTTTCATGAAGATTCATATGTCCATATATAGAAAAATGCCCCGCCCACTGGTTGCCATGTTTTTCAAGCAAATGCAACCATTTTCGAACTTATTCAAGATAACATTGGGACAAATCATCTGACCAAGTTTCATGATGATCGGACAATAAATGTGGCCTCTAGAGTGTTAACAAGGTTTTTACAAAAGCATGATATATAGCCATATTAGGAAAAATGCCCCGCCCCCAGGTTACCATGTTTTTTTTAAGCAACCGAAACAATTTTCCAACTCATCCAAGATACCATTAGGAAAAATCTTCTGACCAAGAAGCCATATATAGCCATATAAGGAAAAATGCCCCGCCCCTTGGCAGCCATGTTTTTGAAGCAAACGTAACCATTTTCGAACACATCCAAGATATCATTAAGTCCAATCTTCTGACCATATTTCATGAAGATTGGACAATAAATGTGGCCTCTAGAGTGTTAACAAGGTTTTAATATAGCCATATTAGGAAAACTGCCCCGCCCCATGGCGGCCATGTTTTTTCCACCGATCTGGACCATTTTCAAACTCGTCCGAGATATCAATAAAACCAATGTTTTGACCAAGTGTCATGATGATGGGGCAAAAATTGTGATTTCTAGAGTGTTCACAAGGTTTCTCTATAGCCATATAAGGAATACTGCCCCGCCCCCTGGCGGCCATGTTTTTCAACGGACCGAAACCTTTTTTGAACTCAACCAACATATCATTTAGACAAACATTTTGACAAAGTTACATGAAGATTGGGCATCAAATGTGACTTTACAGTGTTCACAAGGTTTCTCTTTTTTTTTTGACCTAGTGACCTAGTTTTTGACCCAGCATGACCCAGTTTCGAACTCAGTCGAGGTATCAATGGGACAAATGTTCTGACCAAATTTCATGAAGATCAGAAATAAATGTGGCCTCTAGAGTGTTCACAAGGCAAAATATTGACGACGCACGACGCACGACGGACAAAACGCGATCACAATAGCTCATCATGAGCACGTTGTGCTCAGGTGAGCTAAAAAGTAAATTTATCGATCCTGCGTCAATCGGGACCAGATCACAGTCGCCCCTTAACCATGGGCCATGAGGAAGAACACAAAAAGACACGTTTCCACACACATTTATTACTTTGCTCGAAGAAAAACTCTTAAATCGCTAGATACGATTTCATCTACTTGACATGTAAAATGACTTCACAAAAAATTATAGGATTTGTCGGTCAATATTATAGTACTTATTTTGTTTGTTTTTTTACACATTTACGTTGAAACGACATATTTGACACCAATTACGACCGACATTTTTTGTAAAGAGAATCCTGCTAAAAAGCAAGTCAAATTGTTATTTAAAACATCTCATATTTTTCATATTCATCCCAAGTTATCTAAAAGGCAGTCGGTGCTCATTTGTCAGTGGCGATCAACAGTAATCCGTATGGCAAGCATGTGGAGCAAAGAGATAAGACATTTTTCTAAATCTATCGTTCAGATATTCGCCATCTGACCCTTGTACACCGAAGCAACTGCCCTGTTTATACATATTATGCATGCAAGTTTAGCGCGAACTCATTAGGTTAATGGGTTACTTTTACACGAGCACGTTAACAAAACATAACCGTTAATTGGGTTCTTCTTTATCTCGCCCAACGCACCCGGATACACAATATACTGTTGTTGATTTGCCAAACACATGTGTCCGATTTGAAATCCATGCATATGCACAGATAACGCCAGCCGCAATTCGCCCGTCAATATGGGGATATAAACCAGTGTATTTCATTAATACGAACGCCTGTCTTCCATTGTGTCCTGATGGTAATGACCTGCATGCCCTTGTAGTACAGTATTATTAGCACCAAATACATCACACACAATATTGGCTAGTTTTATTAATTTCTACATATAGAAACATATTCGTAATTTGAAACTGGTATTTGACTGTTTCAAGCAGTTAAAAACAACGTTCATACTTTTGACATTGAAATCTCAAATTTACCGATGCCCATCATTATCCCCTGAAATGTAATGGAATAGCAAACATAAGCAAAACTAAAGACGAAGCGAAATCACCATTTTAAGGTGGACTTCAATAACATTGTTTAAAATGGCAGTGTTTGTAAATGCGTGTCTACATCTAACTCGGATTAAGAAGCTTTTGCATGAGTTTCACAAGATGGCCAGTCGATTTAAGTTTTTCAGTTCGGTTTGTTATAAATATACACAAAATATACATGATCTACACGAAAATAACAATAACCAACTTACCAAGTCTAAAATCATAATGCTACACGACCTTAACTCACTTATTAGATTGTAATTGGCAAAACACTTTCTTTTTCCAAAAAAAGATACAAATTTTATTGGCTTAAAGGCGATAATAAATAACTTTTTTAAATGCATATGTTATGCGACACTTTAAGAAATCTCTTACCAAAAAAACGACTGAATATATCATTTTGCAAATTTGCAAATTATCTTAAGAACATGTAAATTTATTGTCTCGTTTTTCATAAAACGTACATTTACTCTTTTCTTTCTGTTTGTAAAAATATTGTCATTGTTTTGTTAAAGTGATATAATGGGCATTTTTCACTGTTGAATTGAGCTGAAAAGAATTAACATGTCAAAAGAATTAGTTAAAATGTGGTAACTGACCAATTATCTACAACTCATCTCGCTACCAGTTGTTTATAAAAAATATAATATATTATATTATTTTCGATATTTTACATGACTCACCCAGTCCTCTTAGCCGAAATGATTCGTTTAACAAAATTGTGTCTTTGTGTCATATGAACGAATCTGCATGAAAACTACATTTAGACATACATCGTACATTGAATCATTTCTGTCGTCAGTTGTCAAAACGAAAGAACGGTTGGTATTTAAATTGATTATTTATCTCTTTCCGGGATATTGTTTTAGTATGTTGATGCTGCATTAACAAAATTAATATAAGTGTTTATGAAGTGAATACACCAAAAATAAACAACGGTTGCGATAAACACCTTTATACTGTTAGATGCCCATAATATCACTTTAAGGTCTTTTCCGTCATGGCTACATTGGTCAGCGTCAATAAAATGGATCAAACAAATGTGTGGACTTTATATGCAATTCCCCTTACACACCCATTACATTTGGCGCCCAACGTGCGACGGAAGGACCAGGTTGGCCTATGGTCCAGGTTTTAGGAGGACTGAAAGGTCGGAACCACGTGCGTTAAGGACGGGCCCAAGCTGTCGGAGCGGTGTTAGATTCGGGAGCCCGACAACCCCAAAGAGGCGCATTGACTTCCTTCCAGCTCCAATGATCGTTTCGGCAGGTCCCCCATTACTTTCGGCAAGGACAACTGAATTTGTGTTTTAACAATGCAATTTCTCGTTAGTGAAATCCGAGTGCTTCAGTGCTGTGTTTATGTTACGTTTGGTTTGCAATAAGTGACTTCCGTACTTGTAATTATTGTGAATTTCGTCACCAGTTACTTCCGTAACCGTGCTTTGTAGACGTTTTTTGTGGTTGTGTTAATGTAAATATTTTCTCAACTATGAGTAATTGTATTGATCAAGTAAGTTTTTATGAACTTATTCCTTTTTTTTTTATTTATGACACACTGCTTATCACGTGTGCGCATGTGCACCGAAAATAGTTCCTTTGGTATCGTGTAAACATTTCGTACGAAATACCTCCTGTATTTCAGATCGGTATTATTGCAGTCTTTGATTATATTGTATTTATTTAATCATGATACTTTTCTGTAAGTAATTGAGTAATTGTTTGTAGCTAATTTTCTTGATGTTAATAATTTGCAGTTCACGTTGATGACAATTATATTATATGTTTTCGTGACCGCTAGATGTCATTCTCTAGCCTTTATTTTAAATTTCAAATAAAAACCGTCATGCTATAGTTAGTTAGTGATGTTGTTAACTTGTATTTCATTTGAATTTTAATATACTTTCAATCATGTTATGGTTGAAATGGTTTGGCAATCATGAAGTTTTTTCATAAATTATTGCAGAAATAGATTAAATTTGGTCGTGACCGCTTGTCATTGTAAATTTCTATTTAGAGTTTATACGCATTATACAATTGTGATGGTATTGTTCATGAATATTTTGAGCTTGTAATGCTATAGTTTGTGGATACGGGTTTAGGTTTAACAGTTTTACAAATGCTGATTGTATGTGGAGTTTTGGTACTTATAAACATATCTTTGTGATTTAGTCATTTCCGTTCTAAGTATGTGTCATAACAATCCAGTGTCTTGATTGTTCATGAATAGTACATACATTTATTGTAAATGTTCTAAACCTAATGCTCTTTTAAAAAATAAAAGGTAATGCTCATTCCTATATTATGTATTTGTTTAGGGTGTTAACGTGTGTGAAGTTTTTGTGGTTCGCAGTGTGTGTACTTTTATTTAGTTTTTTGACTGTACTACTTTTTTCTTGTATGTTTGTTTCATGGCCAGTAATCAATATACGGGTGAATTATTATTGAAAGTTAATATGGGTGGTCATAATGCCATTATGGAATGTTAGTTGATTTAAGTATGTTTACTTACGCTTTCAACGACATAGATTTTGTGTTGTTCTCAAAAGATCAGTGCAAGCTATGATAAGGAATTGATTTGGTCATGTTTCATAAAGCATGTCCATGTTAACCGTTATTTGGCATTGGCATTTCCAGATTTAATAAATCCGAATACGTTCATAAGTAATTATGCAAATATTACTTCATAAGTAATAATGCAAATATTACATAAATATAAGGGCTCTTTACAAAGACATGTGATGTGTTATTGATGTTTGTTTTCTTTGCAAATTATTTGAAATTGTAATAGTCTATTTGATAAATGTTGAGACCAATTAAGACGTGTTTAAAGTAAGGTGTTATTTGTTGCTATGCTGTGTGTCATGTTTTTACAGTACTTTTACCAGTTGATAGCATTAATTTTAATTTAGTTTCATAGTGCCCATGTTTTAGACAGGACATAACTTTAATCTTGCTTATTTTGAAACAAATAGATTTGGGCCGTGCTCTGTGAACATAGGGTTTAATGCATGTGCGTAAAGTGTCGTCCCAGATTAGCCTGTGCAGTCCACACAGGCTTATCAGATACGACACTTTACGTCTAAACTTGCTATTTGCCAAGAAGATACTATCTTGAAACGAAACATATCATACAAGCGGAAAGTGTCGTCCCTGATTAGCCTCTGCCGACTCAACAGGCTAATCTGGCACGACACTTATCGCACATGCATTATACCCCTAATGACAGTGCACGGCTAATCTGGCACGACACTTATCGCACATGCATTATACCCCTAATCACAGAGCACGGCAAATATGGCTTCAGTAAAAAGTATATAACAAATAAACAGGCTTTCAATGGCATGTAGCAGGGAAATATTTTGCTGTGTGCATAATAGTTAAATTTAAGCTTTTTAAACATTTCATACATACAAAACTGTTTTGATTTTGTCCAAAGTTATTTTAAGATACGTAAATGATTATACAGTTCAATTTAATTACTAACGATCGCTTTACAGTGTTTTAATATTTTTCAAGGCTATGCTAATCAATTGCATAAATGTATAACGTTAATTTCAAATTTTAAGCAAATTAGTTTATTTCAAATATTTATATCAAGGGAAACAACTATACTTTCAACAAAACAAATCATTACGAGAGTTAACTGTAGTAGAAAAACGTATTAGACCAGGGCAATCTAAGTTGATACCAAAATCGATTGGGTACTTGACTAAAATATGAACAGAAGCATGTTTACATTTAAGTTATTCAAACGAAGATATGAAATTGAATATAACCGATGGATCTGAAGTTTAATTTCCGTATACATTCTTAGAAACCGGATGCCTAAAACGGTCTTTTTCACAAATGTTCAATTATCTTAAAGTTTTCTACCTAAGGGTTGAACACTGCTTGATTAACATTAAATGTTGGATTAATTTGCAGTGATTTTCATGAAAACATTCCAATACAACAGAATATTTGCATTCGTTGAGGTGCATAAATACATTTTAAACCGAGTTCGAGAAGAAAAAAAACACACTAAGAATCTGATTTCATTCCTATATCAATAGTCACTTTATGAAAATTATGACACGACATTTTTATATAATAATGTCAGGCTGTGTTCCTTAATCAAACGACGCATTTTGTCACGAGACGCTTTCACTGAGACACGAGGTGTTCAATGTGTCAAGTTGCGTTTAAACATTAAACAACATCTCATTTTATGGAAAGAAATTGCTGAATGGTTCAGATTGCTTTTCTACATAAAACTACAATCTGTGCCATCTTATTGATAAATGTGTCTGGCTTTGTTCGTTCGCCAAACGACATTCTATGAGTCGAAAATGTTTACAGTTTGCCTTGTTGTTTTTATCTTTCATCAAATGACGCTCTTTTACGACTCACTACTTTTCTATGAACTGATTTGGCTCCAACAAAAGTATATCAATTTTGTTTCCTCGATTGACACGACCGTTAATCACGGGCGTCACCTCCTTTTGCGATGCATTACTAAATTATCAAATGCTACTTCTGAGATGGCGCTTAGGACAAGGTGTTTGAAATTTAACGGATATACTAGTATCTGAAAGGGGGAATAAGTTTTTACATGTTTGTCAAACATATTTCACATTATCCTATAAAAATCGGGCGATGTAGCGTGATTAAGCGAATATTAATTCATCAAGAAATGCACATAAACATGCAATCACAACCAATATCGGCACGTGAGGATATTTATAAGTTGTGGCATGGTTGAGTTTTTGAAAGCACCTCGACGTCTTTTGCCCGTGTGACGAGCAAATTTCCACCCGATTGATACGCGAACGACATCAAACTATTGCTTTCAACATAAACAAGTTGCTAAATGCAATAACAAAGTGGCTTCTTGAAGATCTCATAGATAATTTTGCATTTTTGCTAAAGAGACGAAGTCGATGCCAATGAGGTGGTGCTAATTACACGAGGTGGCGCTTATGCACAATATATCAATTACATGACTTACATTTGCTAGATTAAAAAAAATTCTTTCTTTTAATTTTCAAAGCAAATAATTAAACCCAATCTAGAAAGAGATATACACATTTTATAAAAAAGCAAGACTAACTATGTTAATATATAATTAACCAACTCAATTAACCCTTTCCCCATCGGAAGCAAAGTGAAAATGGCTTTTGCAACCAGCATTTAACCAGAACAGCCTGTGATGAACTTGCAGTCTGTCTAGGTTTTATGCTGTTTGCTGTTCAATCTGAGGGTTTGAAATCAACCTTTTAAAACTTGAATATTTGAAGAAAACTCTTAATTTAATATAACTTTATAAGTGACGTCAAAATACGTATCTAAGTGGTAATGGGTTAAGAAGTCAATAACCTCAAAATCATAGTGCACGATATAAATCCTAAATGTTTTATATTCAATGTTGAAATTATGTACCTTCGTGTCATCTTATCAAATAAGTTTTACACGTTGATATATTTTATATGTAATATGATGTGTTCTCAACTTCAAACATGTATTATGTTGTGGGTAAAATACTGTGTACTTTGGGTACACGGCATTGATTAACTTCATAAAATTGGATGCGATGTGTTGATTTATATAGAAGCTTAAGCGAATTATGGGACTTAAGTTATAAGCAAGTCTGTACAAAACGATGTAACAAAGTTTCACGGCATCAATACCAAACACTGGTGGTTAGCGTGTTGCTATGATAATAATTAGTAAACACATCATTTTGAATGAAAAATAGTCAAATTATAAAGAACAATCAACTTCTCTGAAAAAATGTGATTTGTCAAGTCCTCATGAATAACTGCACAGAGAGATTCTATTTATAATGTGGATAATAATTCGCTGTTGTTAGCAAACGGTTTTGTTGTTTATTTTAGGCAGGGGGTGAGGAAGGGACTTTGACATTTCTGCGTATGGTGTGTTTGTTATGTATGCCCGTACTGAAGCATGTGCGTGGGATTATTTGCTAAGCTTAACCTTCTTTTATTCCGTGTGTACACATCATTTGTAATTTAAGAATGTGAGCATTTGGAAAGAAAATTAAATGCACGCATTTCGTGTTTTGCAATCACTTTGATGCGCCCTAATAGCCTTTACACGTACCAATTGCTGACTATAGTTTACTGACTAGGTCTTAGGCAACAATCCAAAGTCATCTGCTTCTAATACATCCGTATGTTTCACATCTTTGTTTTATCAGCTAGGAACAGTTTTGTACATAGCGAAACCTTTTTGTACGCGATTGATCCACATACATAACTATGGCGCACCAAAGGGGTCGAAACTTTAACTTCTGCTCGAGCAGAAAAAAATGCTGCTCGAGCAGCATTTAAATGCTGCTCGGGCAGCATATTGCTGCTCGAGCAGAAATTTACTGGTCGAGCAGCATTTAAATGCTGCTCGAGCAGCAATATTCCTGCTCGAGCAGCAATATGCTGCTCGAGCAGCATTTATTTTTAGAACAAGCCATTGAACCCGTCAGCCAATCAAATTTGAGCTTACAAACGGACGACATTAGCTATCTCTACGGAAACGAAATAGACCGGTGTAGCGTTAATATTGTCAGATCGTGAGATCTGACGATTTTCACAGTACCCCCGTGATATTGCTCCGATCAGTCGCCGTAAAAAATGTCAGATTGATGAAAAATAATATTTAACGCATTGTTGTTTCAATTCAACTTAATTTCGCGTTTTAACAGCTTGCAGTTATTTTCGGACATCTTGCTTTCGGACGTTGAACCTAAACACATTGTTCACAACAAAGATATCAAAACAGTAGTTCTAACGCCATGCAAACATTTGAATTTTAAAACGATTTTGTTTTAAATGTTATATATATCGATGATGTACATGCATTACGTTGTAAAGAAATATGGTTATGCCTAATTTACAGTCCTGAGTGTTGCAGTTTTTTAATACAAAGATACAACATTGATTTAAGAAAATATTTTCAGATTATAATATATATATATATATATATATATATATATATATATATATATATATATATATATATATATATATATATATATATATATATATATATTATTTCAGCTTAAAAAAGAAAAAAGTTAAAAACTGATTATGAACCAATATGAGCTAATTTATTACCATCAATGCAAACACTCCACAGCTGTTTCCATGGCGCTGTTTGGTGCAAGGTGGCGCTTTGAACTCTGAACTGAATTTTTCCAAACCACCTTTCACAATTTGCGCTCGTTGACACATGAACTGGCTGCAACAAATATTGTGTTGGTAAAAATCAACAAAAATCATGTGCCTATATACTTAAGTGGTACTTTATCTATACCAAATTGTTTTGGTAATCAGTTTTCAAACATATATATATATGTGAAGATATTAACACATTATTTGAAACACATAAGTGTGAGAGAAAGGACACAATAATAAATAAGAATGAACTAAGAAAGCAAGCTTAAATTTATATATAGCCTATCATTTTTAAAGTGTTGGTGGTCATTACAAGTTAATATTTAAGATAAAGATCCAAATATAGAAAACAAATAAGATTTCCAAAGTTTTTTGAATATCTTGTTTTAGGTATATTGCCTGAGGAATGATAACTGGAACTGGCCAAAAAAGCTCCCTTAATGTGACCTTTGATCTCTTGTTAACGCATGCGCTGCAGCTTCTCTACATGGAGAACATATGTGGTAAGCTATATTAAAAATGGCATATTCAATTATCGAATCACAGTTTGGATAAGCTCAGAGACACACATTAAATGCACAAACACCAACTGCTACTGTGACTGCTATATCAAGCAGGTAAGACAAAAAATGAATTACAGCTTTGAACCTTACCAGAACAAATCGAACAAGGCCTTGTTGTTACCACCCAACGAGTCATAAATGAATACAGTCCTGGACATAACACTTGCAACCAGCAAAACCCAGTGATTGTTGCCTTTACATTATGGCAGCATAACTAGATCATACATATTGAAGTCCACCTACAATTATAAATTATAATGTAACTTAAACAATGTATACATTACTAAACAGTGAGAAATTTGCTCAAATTACTACCCATGAAGTTTCATGATCCTAGGCATATGCATTCTTGAGTTATCATCCGGAAACCATTTTACTATTTCGGGTCACCGCGACCTTGACCTTTGACCTAGTGACCTCAAAATCAATAGGGGTCATCTGCGAGTCATGATCAATCTACCCATGAAGTTTCATGATCCTAGGCGTATGCGTTCTTGACTTATCATTAAAAAAACATTTTACTATTTCGGGTCACCGTGACCTTGACCTTTGACCTAAAAATCAATAGGGGTCATCTGCGAGTCATGATCAATGTACCTATGAAGTTTCATGATCCTAGGCCCAAGCGTTCTTGAGTTATCGTCTGACACCACCTGGTGGACGGACCGACCGACAGACCGACATGAGCAAAGCAATATACCCCCTCTTCTTCGAAGGGGGACATAAAACTTATGGAAACAAGATGCGTTTGTGAAACACAATGTCCCCCTATATGACGTTTGACTTTGAAGGATGACCTTGACCTTGTGAAGGATGACCTTGACCTTTCACCACTCAAAATGTGCAGCTCCATGAGATACACATGCATGTCAAATATCAAGTTGCTATATTCAATATTGCAAAAGTATTCATAAAATAAGCTTTTTGGGCCACATATATTTGACCTCTGACCTTGAAGGATGACCTTGACCTTTCACCACTCAAAATGTGCAGCTCCATGAGATGCACATGCATGCCAAATATCAAGTTGCTATCTTCAATATTGCAAAAGTATTTATAAAATAAGCGATTTGGGCCACATATATTTGACCTCTGACCTTGAAGGATGACCTTGACCTTTCACCACTCAAAATGTGCAGCTTCATGAGATACACATGCATGCCAAATATCAAGTTGCTATCTTCAATATAGCAAAAGTTATTGCAAAATGTTAAAGTTGGCGCAAACAGACAGACCAACAGACAGACCAACAGACAGACCAACAGACAGGGCAAAAACAATATGTCCCCCACTACCATAGTGGGGGACATAAAAATTGAAATGTTCATGTTTTTTAACACATATTTTTCAAAACTATACCCCTAAAAGTATTTTTTCCTGGCCTCAAAGCAGTGTATCTTAAAGTAAAAACTCAGGTTTATCAAAATATAGGATGGCCTTCAAATATATGTGAAGTTTCTTTTTTATTATATAAGAAAATCTGCAAAAACTAGCTTTTGCCAAAACTGTATACAATTTTCAAACATTTGTACACTTAATTGGGACACTTACATGACTTTTATATACAAGTTAAATAAGCAAACCATTCAACATATATAAATACTTTTTAAATTTTTTATTACATTTGACTATACAAAATAATGTTTCCCCAAATAATGTTCTGTGCTAGAAGGTCCGTTTGATGATTTAAGGTTGATGTTTAGAGATTTAAGGTTATTTGTACTTGACAACTTTAGATTTCATTTATTCTAAAAAATACCCAAACAGTCAGTAATATAGAATACAAATTAAATTGACATAAAATATTCTGATAAAATTATAAGATAAGTTACAGGGAACTTGAATTGTTTGCTGAAAGGATCTAGCATGATTTAAGGCCAAACCTGTACACTTGGGACATTTTCAAAATGGATGAAAATCTGAAGAAAAATAGAATAACTTTTATATGTATTTTATTTTAGGTATTTTTGTGGCCCTTAGTATGTTTATAACCGATGGGATATCAGAGGCATAAGGAATCTCCATAATTATGCAGTGTGTCATAGATCTGTATTTCCCATAAAAAAACACATATATTTCACAAATTGTAGATACATTTGACCTGGTTTTCAATATATTTCACATAGTTGTATATATTTGACTTTGGTTTCATAATTTTTCTTGTTCTACAGCGATTTTCCTTGTCCAATTGGGAAAAGTACCCGTACCGGTCCAATTGGGAAAAATCGAGTCGTGAAAACCTCAAAATTGGGAAAAATCGAGTCGTAAAAACCTCAAATTGGGAAATTGGTGTATTTGATTTTTTGCTCCCAAATACTTTAAAATTGATAAACAAGTGTTTTCAAGCTGTCAATATTATATAAACCTAGGTTCAAGCTATAGAGCTGCAAAGGGAAACTAACTAAATTTTTTTTTTTTTTTATAACTTTAATTGGGAATTTAAGGAAAGCAATTGGGAAATTAGTATTTTTTTCGTCATTGGGAAAGTGCCGTTTACCGGTACTTTATAAAGAAGGAGGAAAATCGCTGTTCTATATAATAAAGATCTATTTGACATTGCTCTCTATATGCTGGAGATCTATATGCTGGGCACTGTTCTCTATACAAATGGATAGCATACCTTGTTCTCTAAATATCAAATGATGTTCTCTACATATTAAACATTGTTCTCTATGGCATTGACCTTGATCTTTAAATATAAGACATTATGCCTCTTCTATATGTTGGAATTTGATATCTATATATAAGACATTGCTCTCTATACTTGAAGTTGAACTTATATTGTGTTCTCTATATATTGGGCGCTTTTCTATAAATATTGAACATGGTTCTGTATACAAAATACATGTTTATATTTTTTTATAATATTTGACCTCTTTTTCTATATAAATATGTGTCTTGTTCTAATAAAACTGGGCTAAATTCATGTGCGTAAAGTGTCGTCCCAGATTAGCCTGTGCAGTCCGCACCGGCTTATCAGGGACGACACTTTCCGCTTAAACTTGATTTTCGGTAAGAAGGGACTTCCTTCAAACTAAAAATACCATTAAAGCGGAAAGTCTCGTCCTTGATATGACATGAATTAAGCCCAGTTTTCTCAGAACAAGACACATATAATTCACTGTTCTATATTTAGACCTTGCTCTCTATATATTAAACATTATATTCTCTATATATTGGACCTTGTTCTTTATAAATTAGACCTTGTTCTTTTTATACTTTATACATTAAACACGATGTCCTCTTACTTGACCTTCCTCTGTAATACAATATATCCTCTATATATTTTGGTAATGTGTCATTAAAAATGAATGAAATAATAATAAGTGCTGTACCGTTGTTTATCGAAGGTTTTAACATGGTTTTTAGTTTAGATGTGTAGGAATTGTACCACAAGGGTGACAGTCTGCATGGTTTAATTATAAGTGTCTGAAAGACTTTGTCATCCATCATATTTGACATTTGACCATGTTCAACTTTTATTTTGGCTTTTTTTCAGTTGCTTTTGAATGCTTTATTAAATCGAAATTTAATCATTAGTTCTGCTATAATGTAAGTTTGTTTTCACTTTCTGGAGGTTTATAAGAAAAACATTCATTTTATGTCCCAAGTGTACATGTACAACATTTAATAACCAACTTCAGGCTAACATTGAAGATTATTGGAGAAACAGTTTGATTAAAATTGACATTAATTTGAGAAGAGGAAATGTATTTTTGTAATAATGTTATGGTAAAGTCAAATATACTTCCCACACATTATCATTTATATGCTTATATTTTTCTTCTGAAGACAAAATATGGAGACATACCCATATAGTAAGAGTAGTTCACCCCCAGAGTGAAGAAACCACCTTTTTCTCTTGGAGATTACACCCTTCTGTGTACTTCTTTCCAGAAAATTAGTGCCTTTGTTTATTTTTTAAAAGCTATAACCTGTCCATCAAACATGATAAAAATTTCGTACACTTGGGACAATACGATATTTGTCTTGCAAAAAAAGTTCACAGGGTTTTGGCATCAAATTTTCAGTACATCTAGTGATAAGCATTAATGGTTTGAAGAAAATGATGTAAAACCTTGAAAATTCTATCTTATGAAAAATTTAAAATAACTTTCTTGCAAAATGTACACTTGGGACAGGGACAAATTCTGACCACATTTAGTATTCAGCTGTTCAAAATTTACATGAACAAATAATTGTATAAATACCTGTACAAATGTGTAGAAAAAACATGTGACAGGTTAAAAGGACACTTTTTGCCTATAAATATTGAAGCACTTTATGATGCCACCTCTTAATATACGTGAAGAGAGTTGAAAATTGTGGCACAAAATTGACAAGAACATCATTGCTTTGAACACTTGCTACAAGAGATATCAACCTAAGTTATAAGAAGCATTGTTTTATTTTTCTTAAAGCATATGCATTTTTATATTCATTAAATGATGGCAATACCTAATATTTCTGAAAGTTTTATTGAAGTATAGAATTGAAAATTGCCTTTAACATAAAATGTCACGCAAAACCAGTACACTTGGGGCAATTTTAAGGATATTTTTCAATATATTTTGTTAATGAAGCAAGTTATTGAGAAGAATTTTCACATTTAAGTTAATCACATGGAAACACTTCTGTAAGATAAAAAAAGAACTCAAACATGCTTAATGGTAAGAAAATAAATGCATGTTTTATTTAGGCTTCATTATTTTTTTAATCACCCATAGGATATGATGCGGCATTTGTCTTTACGGAATATAAAAAAATCAATCATTTTTACCCGGAAGTTGGCGCTGTAATAAATTTGCTATTCTTTGTGTTATTTTACCAAGCTTGATTAGGAATTTTTGAAAACGCGCCATGGAGATTTTCTTTCACCATTAAAAATAATAGTTCACGGATTCAAACCATAATTCCTGATTAATATGTTGCTACAGTGGATTCCTGTTCTTAGCATACCATGTCAGCAAAAATTATGCTAATAACAGGAATATGCTATTAACAGGAACACACATTTTAGCATAAATATAGCAACTGGGGGCATACAATAAGTCAAATATGTTAATAATTGATCGTCAAAGTGAAATTTAAATTCAACATTGTATATGATTGATGTTTAAGATAACTATTTATCAAATGGAATTGTATTCTAAGGTGTTTGCATCATGTTTTTTGGATGTCAACTCAACTGCTGTAGACACAGTTTCTAACAAAATCTATAACACGAATGATTCGGCACTTATTGGCTCTTGCTTTCTTAATACGAAAAAGTTTGCGATCGGCTGATATTTTGGGCGTAACAATCTCGGACGTCTTTCGACCTCTCTCTGCTATTTTTATTTTGCATCGTAATAGAAACTGAAAGTACAGACGCTTTACAAAAACATGCACAATGAGCGACGAATTAGGTCAGATTGAAAACGCATAGCGTTTGAATAACTATGACCGTTTGCTGGGCTTGCTGAATGTAAGCGTCACCGCGTTACGATAATAATTCCAAAGAGAAAATACCTTAAATGAGCAAAGCATTTTTAATCGAAGTTTTGTATCGTTAATTTGACGAATTTGCGTAAAAGTCAAATTCATTGCGTTTTCAATACTCATGATATTGTATTTCTTTGCATTTTTATACATTTTAATAGGGTGAAAGACGCAGATACGCAGCTTATCTGGGGCACTGAGAACTGGTTAAGAGACATGATATTTTGCCTTTTGGGATAATTGTAAAAGTTAGAACAGCAGATATACATGTATGGGGAGAACGAGAAAAGTAAACAATGTTAACCAGAAAGGCACAATCACAGGCAATCGGCACCTGTGTCGGAAGCAATCATTAAGAATCATTAAGAAAGTAAATCGATAGAAACAGAGAACCTACACTTGCGCACCCTTTGAGCCATTCTAATCAGTCATCGTTGTGATTTTCGCAAAAGTTTTATGGTGGACGCACCAGTTATCGAACACCTAAGAAATAACCTTAAATTACGTTAAAATTGAAACACTTAAAATGACAAAAACCTTTTGTTTTAACAATTGACTAACAGTTTAATCATTTAATAACTTATCTGTAAAGTTTTCCAGCAAATATCCTTCACTAATTCATAATAATGATTCCCTGGTAATTGTCACCTTAAGCAGACAAAACAAAATGGCGGCCGATGTAAACATGACCTATTACCCGACACTTCATAAATACTACTCTAGCATATACAAAGTCATATGACTATCACGTGGCCCAGACTCGGCGTAAAAATCTGCGTCTGCTGCAATCAAAATTGCAAACGGAAATATGCTTTTTGTGTGTATAAATGTAAGTTTTGATAAATGCATTCAAAAAGTAATAGCAAAAAACACATTAAACCGTGTAAATAACAATAAATGCATTCTTTTAACCTGTTTTCGGCGCATTTGTTTCAAGCCAAGTAGGCAAGTAGGTCATGAACTTTATGTGCGACCATTTGGTTATCAATGTGACGTCATGCGCATTTTTGCGCATGTGCATACAGAACCAAAACAAAACGTCCGATAATAGGTGCTGTTCGATAACAGGTACTTACACGATAACAGCCGTTAGACATTTATGATCGATTTTCTTATTAAGCGAATGGCAACAATTTTTTGATCGACTAGTTTGCAGCCAAAATATAAAGCACTTACCGCGTGTCAATGTTAAAATTTAAATAGGTCGTCACATAAACTTGCACAAGATGTGAAAAAGGCACCATCATGGCGGCAGCCATTTTTTCCAAACAAACCCATTCTATACATAGATGGTGACGTCACTACGTTATTGTCAGTAAGACCGGTGTGTACACAATGAAACAAACCAGTTTCGCAAGGGAAACGGCAAATATAACAAGAGTTCTGATTGGCTAATGCCATAATCTAAAAATAAATGCTGGTCGAGCAGGATTTTTCTGCTCGAGCCGAAAAATTGCTGGTCGAGCAGTAAATTTGCTGCTCGAGCAGCATTTTGCTGGTCGAGCAGCATTTTTTTCTGCTCGAGCAGATGTTAAAGTTTCGACCCCTTTGGTATCCCATACATAACTGCATATCATACCTGCTGATATGTGGCAGAAATATGAATACTTAGCTAGATACACGAGATGATCCAATTATAAGCCTGAGGCTAATCAACACCATTAATTTTGTCAGTGCACTTACTACAATTAGGAAAGAAATGTCGATAAGTGCTATCTGCCATTTAGATGAAATAGATACCGTTATTGGCAATATTATTAGTAACAAAAGTCTAAAAATAGCTTGCGCTCTAAAGAAAACAAAAATGCTCGCTTATCGTTAAGAGGTTCGTTTATTCATGGTGTTACTTAATGTGATTGATTTTTGTTGACATTTTGAAAGGAATAGTTGATTTCTAAACATTTGGATCAGAGGGCAGACTGATAATTCTGTCAGAAAATTGAACTGGCATTAGCAATCCATGAATTTAAAAGTTTGAATTTAATACATTAGACTATTGATTCAGTCGTGTCTATATCGCGAGACGTAAGATTTTCATTTTATTTAAACTGTGGGCTTCAAATATATTCTTAGTGGACGATCAATGTGTTTCGCTTATGTATTTCTGAATATATATGGTCTTGAGATATTGCGGTGAATCATGTATCCATAATATTTTATTGGATATAATGTGTGTAGTGCGGTAAGTTGATTTTAATTTTTTATTTTACTGGTATATACTTGTTTTACTATTCTATGTTATTATGATTTAACTTTATGTTTAGTCGGTGCTTGAGCGAGATTTGACGTGTATCATATTAATAAAACAAATTGCAACTAAAATGTATTTATGAAATGTTTAAAGAAAATATGATAACGACGTGGGTAAATAATGTCCAGTCTGATAAAACCTCTCATAAGAAATGTATTTCTCTTTTTAAAACACGTGTTTGTTTGAAAAAGCGAAGTAATCTTTAAGCATTCTTCTCAGAAACAACATTGGTAAATAGCGATTTTGATCTTTCTTTTGTTGACCTATATACTAACATTAAAGGTATAAAAGTACACGTCTTTACAAGCTAGAAGCTATAGCATAGCGTTCGCATACGAAGCCAGAGGTGTAATATTCGAGTCTGTTGTTGTTGTTGTTTTTTTTTGGGGGGGGGGCATTGTCCATCCAACAAATATATAAATATATTCACTTGCTGCAACGGCAAGTATCCGGATAGTCAAAACTGTCTCACATTTCAAAACTGGTCGAATCTGACTTTCCATGCTTGACACATGTATCTACACATGATTCATTTATACACCAACACTCTTGGTGTTTCACGAAAGAATGGAAGAGTACTGCATAATCATAAGGTAAGGAATGGAATTTTAGTAAATAATTGATTCGTGTGAATGACAATTTGACGTGTATCAATGACCTAAGTACTGATCCTGAATACCCCATGGGCAGATTGACTTTGCAACGGTCTCACTGTAGCATCACTGTCATAGTTTGATACACGGTTACACTTGCCTGGGCTCTAACATTTATGCTTTTCTTAGTGAACTAAACATGTACTTTACACAGGACTTAACCACCCCAGCTTGAGTTAGAAAAAAGTCAGAGTTTAATATTGATGGCCGTAATTCCCACATGTAATTAGCCCCGTTTTATCTAACCCATAAATAATCTCTATTGCATACCGAAAGACTGTGTAGGCTCCCTAGTAATCTGCTCCAAGATCAAATCTAATGTGAGTAAACGGTTTTAATAGCATTGTAGAAGTATTGAGTACTTTCGATATGTTTTTCTGATACGGTCTGTATGAGTGAAACAAATTTGTTCAAATTAGTTTATAATAGTTAACGTACATAGTGTCCTCGTTCGCTATTATACGGTTTTATATGCGATTGAGAACTAATGAACTCCTATCGAGGTGCGCTATACAACATTTATATGGTTCATATTTGGTTTGATTCAATATAAAAGACAATCCATTAATCCATCCACTTGCCATTCACATAGCCATTTATACAGTACATACTAGTTTATCTATAACATTTGAGAATTTATAGCTTTCATGCTTCTTCGAAATATTTAAAATTTATCCTTATTTTAATATGCAATTTAAAGGTGCCTTTTCACAGATTTTGGCATTTTCTAACTTATTCATTAAATGCTTTATATCGATAAATGTAAACATTGGATCGTAAAAGCTCCAGTAAAAAATCAAGAATAAAATTTAAAAAAGGAAAAGAACATTGCCCGGAACAGGTTTCGAACCAGTGACCCCTGGAGTCCTGCCAGAGTCCTGAAGTAAAAACGCTCAAGCCTACTGAGCTATTCCGCCGAGTACACATTTTTGACGTATTTTATACCTTATATAAGCAATCTTCGTAGTTTCACAAAATTTAACGACAAAAACAGAACTCTCCAAATTATTCAATCGTTTCGCGTTGCAACGCTTTATAAATTTTAGGTTTTAAAATCGTCAAAAGATGCATATAATGGCTATATTAGACCATGGTAAATGTTCAGTATTACTGTTTCCTCACAATTATCATAACTAAATCGAAAATTTGCGAATCTGAAACAACTTTTTTCAATTTTGTCAATTTACCAAAGCGTGAAAAGATCCCTTTAACACCCTTTGATGGTTGACGAGATTAACTGTTATAGTTTCATTACATATGGAATGTGAATTAAAACGATTAGGCTAAAAACGAATTGTTTTTCGGGCACTACCGCAACGTTTTTCTAAGCCCCGTTCAAATGCAATTATTTTGTATAACCGTACACGAATTTAAGATTAAACGTGTTTATTTGTGTTTTTTCTGAGAGAAAAGTACTCAACATAAAGTAATTGGATGAGTCTATAAAACAATTATTTCATCCAAATCTCGTAATTCATTACAGTAAAACTGTTAAGACGTAAACCCGTGTTTCGAATCATTACCCTATTAACACAATTGGTGAAATGTATCTACTTTTTCATTAAATTGTATTGATATTCAGCAATATCAAACAAAAAGTCACCCACTTCCTAGGTAAGCTGCTTAACTGGGTAATTGCGTACTTGTGCAAGTAAATAACATTAAATATCGCAAATGGGTGATATATCTTGCTTTTTTGGAAACTTATTTCAGGCTAAATACATCAGGCTTTAATACATTTTCCCAAATGTTTTTGTCGTCAGCTAAAGTCTATTTATTTACTAACTGAATTATTTATATTACACTCACGATGTGCACTTTGAATGTCCCTATTTACCGAATCGGAAATACTTGGAAGGGTCGTCATGTTATGTTGTTAAAACGTGTGACCCATCCCTTTTGCTTTTTTCTATACATTCGATAACATCAATTTGTAGTATATATACTCTATGCACTATGCAACATATGTATATTTGTATGAATGCATGTACGAAAAGAAAATGCAATAAAATATTATTAAAGTTAAAAAAAAGTTAAAGTTAAAGTTCAGGCTAAAGATTTCGCTTTTAAACATTTTCATAACATGGGTTTGTTGGAACCTCTAAAAAATTTCCGGCCAAAATAAAACATAATTTATAGCATATATGTATTCATTTGATATATGCCTTTTCTTTTACAGATTTCAGAAGTTATTTTCGTCAAATAAAATAATGCGTTAATTTGGAGGCGCTGAATCAGTCGAACCTTTAAGCGCATATTGCTACCATAACACGACTTCTACTAATAACATAAATTGGATGCATGTGTACTAAAGGACTAGCTGACAGTAAATCACCACCCAAGCGTTAAAAAGTGTAAGAATAAGTTGGTAGTTTATACGCAATTAATAGTCATTTACATGTATCTTAATTTACTTCAAATCCCTTCAATGATAAGGTCATAAGTGGAAAGAATTTGAAAGAAATTCAGAACATTAGCATTAACATGATAATTTATAGAATATCTTAAATTATATATATACAGAGATTTGGGTAATACATTCTTATTGCAAAAAATCAACGAAATTATTTAGAATGAATATCGTTTGAGGGACAAATGAATAAATATCGTTTGAGGGACAAATTCTTAATCAATTTTCGAAATATTTTTTTAATGTTAACTTGTTAAAAGTCCTTAAATCATTCAATATTTGCAATTACTTTTCGCATGCAAAACCACTGTTAAATAGTTAAAACACACACGTGTCGTCGATGTTATTCTTAATGCAACCTATTTTCGCAGGGGTTTATACATTTTAAGTATTAATTTAATCCCCTCTACATGGATACGATACACGTGTTGTAATGTCACGTTGGATTTTGCGACCCACTTTTTTGGTATGTATTTGCCTATTGAACCAGAGAATCGTCACCGGTAATCTAGGTTTCATCGTATTAACTTTTTTACACTAACAAGCTTCGCACTTCTCAATAAACTAATCCCCTTGTTAGATGCACAATTATGTCTTCTTAAGGGAGGCTAAACAGGATAAGAACACTTACTTTACACTCTCTTATATTTATTATTCAAAGGTTAAGTCATGGTCAGACAAATTTGACGGATAGATTAATTGTATGCGAAAGCTTACAACAACCAAATCCACAGCAGGTTACTAATGTTGACATTCCTTTATATCCGTATTTGACACACTTTCATTCTAATCGTTATTCTTCCTACAATTGACATGCCACAAGTATCGTAGTGACGTGCTCTTGGAAAAGCTGCATCAATGCATGTGCGATAAGTGTTGTCCCAGATAAGCCTGTGTAATCTGAAAACGCTTATCTGGAACAACACCTTTTGCTAATATTGATGTTCACAATCGAGAGATTTCCCTTAAACAAAATCTACCATTAAGACGAAGAGTGACGTCCCTAATACGCCTATGAAGACTTCACCGGCTAATCTAAGACGGCACTTTACGCACACGCATTTAGCCCAGTTCTTTAAGAGCAAGACTCATATACTGTTTACGATTGTGACCTGCGTATACCAAGAATAGTTTGTCGAAGGATTACAGATTGATTATTTGATGATATCAATATGTGCTACTATATGTTTATCAAACAAAAACCCATTACTGGGGAACAACATGATGTTTGACGATTTGCATCTAGACAGTTTATATGCACAGCAAACGATACTTAATTTCTCGTGAGAAATATCTTAAATCAATATTTCATATGCATTATACTTTGACTGCACCAACAAGATGCTATCAAAACAAAATATGGTTTTCTTAATTAAGGTAGTGCATGAATATTTTGCTCATGCTCAATATATATCAATGCGTAGAAGTTAAGAAAACTACTTGTGCAATTTGACAAATCATAGCATTATAACCATATACCGAAACGTGGATATTGTACCTCACGTGCGCAGAAACATGTGCATATTTTTTGTATGTTTATTGTACTTGGATTTTTAATCAAATAACAATTTTGTTATCAAGTTAACAATCGTCATAGAAATGTTGTTTAAGCACACATGCAGGGCTCGTCTATTTTGTATTCTCCTATGTTCACTAATTTTCATTACTTGGTCGATTTTGCTGGATCTAACAAATTCACGCGTTTATGTCACGATGACCCATTATCGAAAAATGTGTGACAAATGTTTTTAGACTAAACATTTAAATCGCCTATTGTGCTCTATTATGAGCAGGCTAATTATACCATTATCTGAATCCACTCCGTAGTTTTATTACTGTGTTGGGGGTCTCAAGCCATTAGCCGTGTCGTTGAACAAGGGGAATTCCCCAATCTCATTTTACGACTGGGGAAAACTGGTTCTTATAGGTATCTGGCACGCACAATGGATCGGTTGCGACTTCTTCATTCATAACTCAATGCTTCTTTTATTTTCAGTTGAAACACATAACCATCAATGTGATGTTCAAACGCACGATCACAAACACGTACAAATAAATATCGTCTTTAAGGTTTTAACCCAGTTATGCCTTGCGTCTAGAAAAAAGGCCTTTGCAAACAGCGTAGACCCAGACGCGACGCCGCATGATGCGGCGTCTCATCAGGGTCTGCGCTGATTGCGTAAAGGAATTCTGTAAGAAATAGTCTAAATATAGACATAAATATACTAGACATCCATAATTTTGGAAATAAATTGATCCAATTTAGAAGGATGGGAGAGTCTACTAGGCATATATGGGTTAACCATATTGCATTAAAAAAAAACGTTAGCATGTTATTTTAACATCGAATACTCTACAAACATGTGGTACTCTTTGTATCGTCTGAACGAAGAGGCTAGGCAAAGTTTGATTTGAGACGCTGTTGTCATTTAGCTGTGCATAACGTAAAGCATTTTACTAAAAAATAATTATGGAACCGTATATCTCAAATTCGATTGGTATCGCATTTGGTATGTACATGTTTGTCCAATCCTGTTAGAACGAAATTCTTATAATATTTTTGCTAAATGTAAACAATCGTCGTAAGGACATTGAAAACAATTCCTGAGCCACATGCCCTGCAGGGCGAGTAGGTCTGACAATCAACTCTCCGTTCACTTTAATCTTCTCGACCTGCATTAACAAATCTCTATTGATAGTAATGATCAACTGAACATTTTTTATCAACTTAAAGTACTATTGTCTTATTGTAATAAACACACATCTATTAGTCTATACTAAAGTTGTATTTATTTTGCAAAAATATAATTAATCAATTAGTGTCAAATTGATAAATGGTTACAGTATGGTAAATTTTGACTTTAGCTTCTGATCACGAATAACTCTGTTGATAATATATTTAATGTGTCTGTTTATTTATAATTATATATATAAGAAGTATTTTATTTTTTTTTGCTTTCCGGTGGTTTATAGAGAAATATCAGTGAGTTAAAACTTATAATTTCACTGTTTCAAACAGTGAAAATTAGCAGTGAAAATTATCGATAATTGTCACTGTTTACTGTAAAATGACGTCATTTTTTAACGAAATGACGTCATTATCCCAGCGAAATTCATGAGTTAAACTCTTTTAAAATGTAAGATAGAAAAAATATATTTTCTATGATCACTCGTAAATTAAAATCGATAATCCACCGAATCCAACAAATATCCTCTATTTAATAAATCAGTTATGTATTTTTTATTTTCTTTATATTTACATTAAAATGAAATTTTATTCTTCATGGAATGACCTACTAGATAATTAACGTTTTTCACTATTAAATATTAATAGATAAGCTAAGAGCACTGACATCTACGAAACGAGCGCAGCCGATTTCTATAATTATTTTTTTCTGTGCCCCTAACGTCATTAACATTGTCAAAATGGAAGTGCAGTTTTTTGTGTACTAAACCTATTTTTGTTCGTTCGAAAAACAATCCGCAATTTGCATCGATGTGGCAGGAGTTCTAGAACTGAATTTATATTTCTCAACCGGAAAAACAGCACTCACCCCGGTCGCTGAAGTATTAACTAACTTTACTCGCCTGACCGTCAGCTTCATTCGCAAATTCGAACGGTCGAGCGGATTTTTCAAGGCTTGCCGGTGCGGCCTTTATAAAATGGCTTCTTTTTGGTTCATGTTTAAATAACTGACAATGACATAACCTACATAATATATTTTGTTTACATCTGTCTTATTGTGCATGCAGACTGACTGACATTATTTCGTTTAAAACTATTATTTCCTTTCTTAATGTTTTGACTTGTTTTGGAAGGGTAATTACACACCCTCTTCACATATTAAAAATAATTGCCAGAAATAAATGTTTCTAAGATGTTCCTGCCACGAATAATCGTTATGCAACTATTGAAGCAATCTATTATTTATTTTTTCCAGAAACGAGAATTCGAGTTTTAAAGAAACGTTAACATACACGTAAGTAAGTTTTATATATTAACATATCTATACATTTAACAATGTTTACCTAACAACAGTCGAATTACCACGAACAATGTTAGCATTTGGCATTGAAAGCTCTACAACCTATAATTTATTGTTTTTGTTCGTATCATTTTGTAGATAATGCTTTATTATACTAAACTTTATAATTTCGTGAGACATCAAAGGAATGACTTTTAAAGGGGCCGTCCAACAGATTTTGGCATGTATTGAAGCATGTCATTAAATGCTATATATTGATAAATTTAAACATTTGACCTAAAAATCTCAAGTATTCACAAACAAGAATACCATTTTAAAAAAGGAAAACAAGTAACCCTCAACAGAGCTCGAACCACTGACCCCCTAGAGTCTTGGCGTAAAAAGTCTCCCGCTCGACCATCCATACTCATACTTTGAGAGGATATATTTTTACCTATATAAGCGATTATCGTAGTTTCCAAAAAAATATAACTACAACAACAGAACTTTCCAAATTATTCAATCGTTTCGCGTCGCACGACACTTTACAATTTTCAGGTTGTCAAATCGTCAAAAGATGCATATAATGGATATTTAAGAGCATGGTAAATGGTCAGTATTAGAAAATTTGCGATCTGAATCAACTTTTTTTAATTTTGTCAATTTTCAAAAACGTTGGACGGCCCCCTTTAATATGAAAATAGCTGTGCAGTCTATGTTTGGCGCGTTTCACAGTGTCAATCTTCTCGATATCTTATCATGAATTTGTTTAAGAATTAGGAAACAAGCTGATTCTGAATCTGCGTTTGTATTTAAGTATTTTCAATTCAACCTTTTTTACGATAAGCAACTAATAACAGGCAATGTGCGATTGAATATAAATCTTGGGCAAGTCGATTGCGTCAATATAATGAATCGGTTGAGCGGGTATATGTCTACTGACATACGAAATAACTCGATTTGTGAAGACGTGAGTTCGTATTTTACCGAACCGTTTATCGCTTAACTATTCGGTTGGCATCGTAACAATCATTCTGTGACATTCTATCAACATGGAAATTTGAAGTTGAAAGCATCGTTTAACTGTTTCTAGAAAAATACATTAACACTATGTTCATAGTTATCTAGACATATTCACCATTGTGAAGTTAGTCAGATGTTTGTTAGAGCCAACTATTAATTCCAAACATAATAAACAAGAATCAACTACACTAAATAAAATAGGTATAATAATTTGTGGACCTAATCCGGTAGTATCACATTGAATGTCGCCTGTCGCCATTTGAAGTCGAACCCCATTTCAAAATCAAGGCAACACACGATGCGATATTGGACAATCATCAACAATATTGAATAATTAGGCCACGACTTTTTTTTTTATTGGTTTACAAAAATTATTTTGAAAATGGTCCATCGGGCGGTCGAAACAAAAAAAAAAAAAAAACTTCATTGGAAAAATAAGTTAATACTAATAACATCAAAACAAAGACATCATATCTTTTATAACCTTAACACAGAGACGAAAAATCAAATTATGCAATAAAACACATCTATATCTTCAAATGAAATGACTCACCTTAAAGCACCTTTTGTAACATCAGGCAATTTTAAACACTCCATTAAATGACATGCGTTCTTCTCCCATTAAAACGAAATACTGCGCTTCATTTCCGTAATTCGATGCGCACCATTACGCAATGCGATGCCCGTTGCATAAATCTTATATAAGATAAACTACTCATACACAAAGTATGTGTTTGCTCTTATTCGACTTATGACATCGTCCATGAAAAAAAATCGAGGTAATGTTTGTTAAAGTTGTTGTTGTCATGAAAACTCGTTGATTTACAACGCAAAACGTCTTTTTTGAACTGACGCGAATTAATACAATCATATTTGTCAACTTGGCTTTTGCTTTATTTTGATAATTTAATCCAAAGTTTAATGTTAGCAAGTGTTTTTACTGGAATTGTAAACAAGGAGCCAGTTAAAGTCTTCCGAAAATGTGCAGTCTGTGTGAATTGACAGTTTGACGTCATCAAAGGAAAGCCGCTTGCTGTCTGAAGCAATAAAGCACGTGCATAGCTCCGCCTTCGAATCTTTTGCAGAGAACGGAGGCGGAGTTTAACGGTTAATTGAGCTAGTATTTTACGCAAGTTGAGTTCCGATTTGCCGAAATTACTCGGCCCTAAGCATTAAAACGACAAATACATTTATCAATGATTTTCCGAGATATACCGATTTGTTCCGATTTCCAAACTTTCTGTACAGTTCCTATAAACTATGGCGGACGTGTTTACAAAATTTCTAAACACATATATCCTACCGCAACCCAAATTCGACGACACCTAAATTCGACGATCTTCTATTTGTATTGATTAAATGGATGATTATTGTCTTGAAATCATTTCAAAGTAATACAGCCGAGTTTAAAATTATTATTTTTTCCTATTAAACATTTCATTATTTCTTTCATTATTTGCTAAATATTGCTTCATGTAACCGTTACATCGTCGAATTTGGGTCACACTGGGATATCGTAAACAATGGCAGTGTTTTATTGGATTATTTATACTAATTATCAAATTGCAAGGTAATACTTTTTTATCTACTATAATATCGGGTTTGTTTAATATAATAAACATGTTAAACAATATAGTTGCGTCACAGACTCGGAAATAAATTTTGATGCGGTCGACATTTTACTGACGCTGATTTTCCTTTTGTCTGTAATTAAATAAATTTTTAGAAGTGCCCATAAAAGGACTGGTACATACTGTGTCACATTGAAAAATATCCCGATCTCTGTAATATATGTGAACCAATCGTTGATTGTACTTACTTGATTTTATTCGCAACCGTACTCAAACCGGGTCGTTTTTTTTCTCGTTTCGCTCGTTTTTCAGTGCGGTCGGGAATAAAATATATAAAAAAAAGACGATTTTCCGATTTTATTTTTTTTCCCATTTTCCAAAAATTAGGGTCGGCGGTTTTGTAAACCAAGAAATATAAAAGTCGTGGCCTTATCAATTAAATATGAACTTTTATACATTTAATTTTTCGCAGTGTAACGCTAGGCTTCAAGTTTAAGAAAAAGTGTTGCATCGGAGATATAAAATTGTTAGTCTTAATATATGAATGTCATTGTTTATTTTCGATTGTCTTATCATACGTCACGTTTAATATCGGAATTGTTGTTCGAATCCTACACATGAAAAAGTCAGGTTTCAGTTGTTACCCTAGCTGTATCGCTCAAGAACGGTGCACAAAATTCAACGCGTCAGACGACAAAAAGCATCCGACACATCATATCCCCTCCCAACATCATGTTTCAAATGATATGCTGCTGATCCATAATATAAGTAAGAATGTATTCATAATAATTATTGCGAACGTGAACGAAAATAAGTCAATAGGTCATGTACTTTCGCTTCATTTAGCAGTTACATGGATTGATTTGTGATACATTGAAACAGAATCCTGCTTTCCAAATATGCGATGTTTTCTCCACTTAAGATGTTTATGAAGTATACATTATTTTCAATATTTTTTAATAACCTGGCAAGTGCAATTTAAGTTGAACTAATAGAGTATGTAAATCGTTTAAATAGAGAATAAAGGTAAGTGTTGATTATAAATCAGGATTATCATGCGAGGCTTAGAAAACAAAAAGCACGAGCCTTGGACGTGTAAATCGTATGATAATCAGTGGTATCAATGAACGGGTCAATTAAGTACAATATTTGTAACATAAACATCTACTTATATGCTATCTGCAAAATGTCTTTTTTTTTCTTATCATAGTTCATTAACTATGTTGCCAATAAATGAGCGTTATTGCCTTACTTCTCAAATCACATTAAAATTGTTTGATAAAACTACTGGCATATATTATAACATTATTGACATGTGTATGGGGTAAACTGTGGCGATCTATCATAGGACTCGCGGCATGCTTAAATGATTCCATTTCCAAGGTCTGCGTAGCTCTATACCGCCTTCGTCTACACGCATTCAGGTCGGTAGTTACGCGGTCCTTTATTTTTTATTTTAAAAGGGACAGAGTAGTTCTTTACCAGACTGCGCGAAATACTACCATGACCGCACATATCTAAAGTCCCATTTGCGCACGACGCGTGTAACACTGATGCATTTACATCTGTTTTTATACCTCAAACATCATCATTATTATAAGCATAAGCCTTCTCAGCCAGCCCTGGGATCCCTCACTTTTCTGGACACAAATACATGTTATGAGTTAAAGAGTTGCTAAGTGTAATGGCGATACAGTTTGTGATTTACAACTTGTTTTACTGGCTATTTTAAGCATTTAGTGGCACTTCACACACTTATTCATGGCCAGTTTTCACACTATTCATATTCTTAAATTACATAGTTGAATACATATGAAGTGGTGTCAAAATGATACATTTTTTTCCAGAAAAAGGGTTTTTGATACATTTTATGTCTTTTTATTTTGTTGCTTTTTCAGATGTGCCCTTAAGCTTGACGTGATAGTATTTATTTTACTTCTTGCGATAGTGTTACTGTATGCACTACTAAATGTGATGGCAGAATGTTCAAATGTATCCGAAATCTTTTCTGACGTGTCACTGTTTATTTTACTTCTTGCAAGATTATTTCTTTGTGGGTTGCTAATATTGATGGCAGCATTTTCAGATGTACCCGAACTATTTATTGACGTGTCACTGTTTATTTTACTTATTGTGACATTATTTCTGTATGGACTGCTCATGTGGAATGCCGTATTTTCAGATGTATCCGAAATCTTTATTGACGTGTCACTGTTTATTTTACTTCCTGCGATATTATTTCTGTTTTGGCTGCTTATGTTCATGGCTTCTGAAATATTGCAGTTGACATTTTGGTAATAAGACTATCAATACCACATATACTGACCCCACGTAAATTTTGAGATTCTCCCATCAATTTTAATAAATACTGTGTCAGTTCGATGTGAAGCAGTATGAAAAACCATTGCATCCTCATATCATTAATATGAACGTCGTCTGTTTTGTAATGAAAGTACCTGCTTGTCCACGATATATTTATTGCTTATACACTCTTTCTTTTCCATCATCCCGTTTAATGCGTTTACAGAAGTTTAGATTTTGGATAAAGTTTTGACAGGCACCTTTATGTTATTTTTTGACGGACTACTTTTTCATTTGTTTTTAAATCTTTTATGTGATTTCCACAAATAATAATGAAATAATTTAATTTAAACATATGCATTGAATAACATCTTCAACGTTATTACCAGTTTATAATCTAAACGTGAACTTGCAATCCAAAATATCAAAATTATAATTCATGCACAGTATGCGAAACACAGGGATATTTAACGTTCTTGTTTAAACCATTACAATGGGAAGCGCAGTTCACAATAAACGTTCTACGCTGTAAACACTTTTAATTTAAAAGTAGTTAAATTGAATAATTGTTATATGATAACATTAACTCAATTAAAATGTATTTATTTAAAATTTTGCGGTAGATATACCTGCTTCCACAAACTAAGCCTGTGCTACTTTTAATTCATAGTATGCTAGGATTGCTCTTTGTTGCTTTCTTGTATACGGTTCTTGCTATTTGGACCATTGCTTAGACTGTTAGGTTTGGACACTACTACGTCACAAAGCTTCGAACTTCGAGTTCGCCACTTCGAATTCAAACTGAAAGGTATTATGGCCTCAATATACCAAGACACGAACGTTATTTTCTTTGTTGTAATGAATTAGATGTTGAAGCTTAATTTCATTTTGTTTGTATTAAATGTCCTTTATACGCTTACATTAGAAGAAACTACTTAAAAATGTTATTAAATTAAACCATATGTTTATACATTTCATCAATGGTTTAATACAAATAGTTGAACTTACAAAATTAGCCAAATTTGTTAAAGAAGCTCTGATTTTAAGAAAAAATATTTCTAATACTTTTACTTAAATTTAAATAGTAATCCTCCATATATAACAAGTATTTTACCTAACCTTTTCATAACCGTATACGATTCAGCTTATGTTTATTGCAACTTGGCAGCAGTATGCATTCTACTAAAGTAAAAACCCTATTTGTTTTTAGGCAACAAAATGTATTAAAATTTAACAAGTACTTTGATACAATTTAACTTGCTGTTTTTATATTTGTGTCGACGTTCTTATTATTGCTGACCAATGACGTCGTTGATTAGGGTTGATGTGCTTATCTACATATCAACTTATTCTGTTTTGTTCGATTAACATTCTTGAAAGTTTTTTTTTAATACAAGCGTTCATGCCTTTCTATTTCTTGATTATATTTCAGCCAGCCGACGACCAGTTTTAATGTTCTGGTATTAAAATGAAAGTTTTTGTTTCTTTTTAGATCTTTGTCGATTGATATGAATGATTTCACGTGACAAAGTGTTTGCGCTTATCAGGATCATGATGGCCGATATTTAAAATGAGAAACAAATGTTGATGCAAAATGTACTTGCATCATAACAATTGAGTACCAATAAGGTGGAAGAAATAATTATACTTCTTGTTAGAAAACATATATGCAAGGATCCTCAAATAACTTGGCAAACATGATTTTCGATAGGAGACGATATTTTTTATGCGCGATTTGATATTGCTATTTTGGAGGACAATGGCATTCGCGGTCGATTACGTTTAAAACTATATCAGTTGTGAACACAAACAACTCTCTTAACGTAAGATTATGTTACACTGTCTCTATGTGTGATAGGGATTGTGTGTATTATTGTCAAGGAGACTAGTGATTCGCGGTAATATTTCAAGACGACCAACGTGCTATTTATAAAATTACCGCAACTAGCAACTTGAAACCGCAACAACCTGATACGACATATTTAACTACAGTTAGTTTAATTTTGACATCGAAGTGAAAACATGTAAATATATGTATATAGAATACGTTATAGCTGTATTCATTTCAATTGTTAACAATATTCTTACAAGCTATTAGGTTTGTGGTGTACTATTATTGTTAAATGTTACTTTTGTTTTGTTGTTTTAATCCAAGTTAACGTTGTTCTATACACATATTTAAGGATATGCGGATTTAATAATACACAGTCTATGAGAGTCTGGGTGAGATATTGCTGTTAAAAAGAGCACACTATAATACAGTTGTATTGTGAACATATGTGTATAGCTTAATTTACTGTTTCAGACCTATCAAACTGTCCAAAAATAAGTATTAGATATATGTCTTATACGAAAGTATAATAATTTGAAATTCGGCAGTTCACTTGAATTCCATTCCTTCTCATTGTGTTGTGTGGTTGCTCTAATCCTGACCAAAATAAATATAAAATACATTATTTAGTTCGACATCACGGAATACGGACCGAATAAAAACATTTTTTAAACATTTTACTGCTTATTAATATTAGGCACCACAATAAGCTGTTTTCTTTCTGTCAAGCAAGCGTTTTAAAAAAATACAAAAGGTGTTCCGTGTATACACTTAAAGGACCAGAGGTACTGCCGCAATGCAGTCAGATTAACCCGTTGACATAGACAAAACACGCAAGTCGCTTTGGTAGTGTATTTGCACGTTATAAAGGGTAAAAAGCTTCAACAGAAAATAAAAAAGACATTCAATGACCTGAATATATCATAAGATATACTTAATGTTACGCCATAACATCAGTATCATCGTGAAAATAAGACACATGTAATTCGCATAACGTTTTAAGTGACCCATATGGCCTTCCGTAGTTTTAGCAAACGAACGCATGGAACTGGCCTATTCTGAATAAATTTCAAAAATTACAGAAAATGAACGAAATCAATGCCACAACAATACACATATTGTAAAATGCACTTACATCGCCAGGGAGAAGCAGTTTGAACAAATTTCGTTGACTTTAACAACCCGGGAAAAACGAGAGAGGACAATTACAACGAGCGAGGCATGGTAAAGGAGACATAACCCTAGATTATGGTTAGGATTAGGGGTCGGGTGAGGGTTAAGGTATGGGTAAAGGCTAACCCTAACCCAAACCCGACCCCTAACTCTAAGCCTAACCCTTACCCTATCCCTCTAACCCCCCCCCCCCCCTCATGCGCATTACAATACCATGCCTCGCTCGTTGTCGTTGTCCGCTTCCCGGGAAAAACTGTGTTTTTAATGACAAGATTACTACTAAGGGACACAACTTCTCGATTATAATGCACACAAACTACGCCGCACAATAAAACCGCTAAGCGTATGCAGCACACCAGTTTTCAGTAAAAAAAACTGTTATTAACACTCATCAGATCTTTATTTATGTACAAGCATCTTGATGCCAGACCAGCTATGGGTTAACGACGTACATATATAAGGAAGCTGTAGAGCTAGTATTCTCCTAAAATTAATATTGATTAATTAGTTAATAATATACATCGATCCAGTCTCATAATATTGAAACCACCTCTATTACGTATCAGCCATATGCATTACTTCCCTAAAAGGTCTTTTTTTAAAAGGGATCTTTTCACGCTTTGGTAAATTGACAAAATTGAAAAAAGTTGTTTCAGATCCGTAAGTTTTCGTTTTAGTTATGATATTTGTGAGGAAACAGTAATACTGAACATTAACCATGCTCTAATATAGCCATTATATGCATCTTTTGACGATTTTAAAACCTAAAATTTATAAAGCGTTGCAACGCGAAACGATTGAATAATTTGGAGAGTTCTGTTTTTGTCGTTAAATTTTGTGAAACTACGAAGATTGCTTATATAAGGTATAAAATACGTCACGAATGTGTACTCGGCGGAATAGCTCAGTAGGCTTGAGCGTTTTTACTTCAGGACTCTGGCAGGACTCCAGGGGTCACTGGTTCGAAACCTGCTCCGGGCAATGTTCTTTTCCTTTTTTTAATTTTTTTCTTGATTTTTTACTGGAGCTTTTATGATCCAATGTTTACATTTATCAATATATAGCATTTAATGAATAAGTTAAAAAAATGCCAAAATCTGTGAAAAGGCCCCTTTAAATTAGCTTCTATCATCAAATAATCTCAGCCAAAATAACTCAGCCAATATTGTTCTATTTTCAGAACTTGTGTGCCTCACTGCTGTGAAAATACATTTGCGATATATATTAATTATTGGGGAGAAAAAGAAGAGACTGATGTCGCATCGTCGGGAGGCTGTGTTTCTTAACCGTTTTATTGGCATTGTGCTTGCAGCGAACTGAGTGCTTGAAGATGCTCACTTCTACTCGAGATGTATTAGTTCATACGGGGCATTAGCAGTTATCTGCTACCTCGATACATTTATTATTGTTTAGTGGGAAAGGAAATAATTCGCAGTGCTTTTACGTAAATGTGAATGAACGGATATTTGCAAACAGAATACCTCTTCATTTAATCTTATACTACAGAAGGGTTGGATTTTCATACTCACATTTGCATGCAAGAAGCAAACACTAACGTGGTGGTGATGCTTTCGTTCTCAAAATATAATTAATATTAAACATTTATGAATATTGATGAATATACGCATGTCTATTCAGCGAAAACAATGGTGACTGTAAATTTCACAAACGATGTTGTAACTGACAACGACGACAAAGTCTACATAACCGATGCAAAACTAAGTGCTACTAACCTAGTGGTGCTTACAATTATTGTATTGGTTATATTTGTGACTAGTTTAGTAGGTAACTTCTCTGTGTTTGTGATATTTTACAAACGACCGATGTTTATAACTATATCAAACAAATTTATTATCAATTTAACAGTGTGCAATTCATTACAAACGCTGCTAATTATGCCATTCGTATTTGCGTCTATGGTAACACAGAAATGGTTGTTCAGTTTCATATGGTGCCAATGTTCAGGGTTTCTGATGAACGCAATATTTGCAGCCAGCACTTTAACTTTAGTTGTGATCGCCATAGATCGATATTGTGCCGTTGTAAAGCCCTTACACTACTCATTACACATGACGCAAAGACGAGCAACTGTGATGATTCTAGGTGTTTGGCTTATAGCAGTGATGTGTTCAATACCACCTTTAATAGGATGGAATAAGTATGAATTCCAGCGAGAGAAAATTGCGTGTTTGCCACTTTCGTCTAGTAAATCACTCAGTGACGTGACTTACACCATGGTTCTCGTATGTCTGTGTTTTATAATACCATCTGCTATAATTATTTGGGCATACTGTGTTATTTTCAAAGCTGCCCGGACAAGCAATGAAAATGTTAGACGAAATAGTACATTAGCAAATGGATTAAATGATTTACCCCAAGATATACCATTGCAAAGCGTCAGAAGAAACAGTTCGATACAACTATTTATCCATAAACTTAGCAGTGCTGGGAGAACAGGGACTGTGCTTTTGAGAAAGGATGAAAGAAAAGCTGCAGTTACTAGTTTCATGATTTTGTTCACATTTATCCTTTGTTGGTTGTTGTACTTCATTATAATTTTCCTAGAATGCCTTCTAAATAACCCAGAACATATTGACCCTATTTTCAAAACACTTTCTGTTATTTTAGCGCTGTCGAGTTGCGCAATCAATCCACTGGTTTACGTGTTTCGCGGTAAATTACAGCGAGTGCAATTTAAAAGCATTCTACGGTTCAATAAACCAATATTGAATTCATCACTGGCATGAATGCCAACGGCCAAGGCATATCTCGTAGATCGAGTCGTAATCCTCAATATTCACGGTATACCCCTTGCATTACACGAGAAGGTAGCCAGGAGTCAGATGTCATCGAGTTCTTGCAGTCAACACGACAGGATCGCTGAAATCCCTGGCTGTTCAGGAGAAAGAGACACATCCAAAACAATCCGTAGATCACCTAAGGCTCTGATCATTATTGTGAAAATTGTAAGCAGACAATAAGTAAACTATACATGGAAATAAGTATCCTTTTTTTATACTGTTGGCACAATTGAAATAGCGCAATTGAAAAATGTAAACTATTGATTGGCTATAATACATAGCGCCAAATATTGGAATAAATTGTTTAAAGTGTTCGTATGAGTTTTATGAAATTGAATACAAAGTTATGTTAAAGCTGTTAAATGTATTAAATTGTATACAAACTTGTTTAAATATGTTTTTAGTATTTTGTATTGATCTAATATTTGCTTACGAACAGAGAAAGTACTTAAGTACAAGTCGTACAAAATAAGTTTACTAATTCAGTCATGAAAGTCAATATAAACAAATGTATATGTTGTCATATGTTTGATGAGTTTGAAACGTTGCCTTATTGTAACATTTGATTTTCGAATAATTTGATGTATATGATTTAAAACTATTGAGTGACTCTTTATTAAGATTTTTTTCTGTATTTGGTGAATTGTTTTGGTACATTGTCCCTGTAATTTCACCGGTACACCATATCGGGAAATGTCATCGGTTTGCAGAATAAAGGAACGCATGTTTGCTATTGCGTAAAATGTGAATTCTGTCGTATAAATGTATAAGAACATATGTATTATTTGGCTATTTTGGGAAATATTGGGCATAAGCTTACGCTAAGATTGAGCTGACGTTTGTAAGATATGGTCTGAATATCAATTATAAATGCGAACATAATTGTTCTATAATTAATGATATGATTTTTGATTCAATATTGTTGCGACGTTTGCTCAAAGCGCATTTATTGTTTATGGTCAATGCTGTGAATAGGCAGACATATTTAAGAAATTCAGTTTCGGGACCCATATCCGGAAATAGAGCATGAACAAATGTTTACTCTGATACAATGTAACAAGAATTTTTTTTGCTATTTGAAGACGTCTTTTTAATATAATGAATTTTGTATATCAAACAGAAACAATAGCGTTATCGTACTTACTGTCCTCAATTTTATAAAGATTATTTATAAATAGCTTCAACTTATTAATAAAAAAAGGTGTTGAATAACACTTTTTCCATCGTATGATTATAATTTTTAAGAGCCCACATACCATATATTATTGACAATTAAAATATTATAGTTATTGTTAAATTTTCTTTTGATGCGTTATGAATAGCCGTCTTTGTAGCCCGTGCTGTATATTTCCTTAAACGTTTATCAAATGTGTTATGTATCTTACATATGTAAATGGTTAGTTATTTTTGAGTATCGTATTAATGATACAAAAGGGTATTTGTTAGTATTTTCGTACTTAAAAAATATTTAAATACATTATTTAAATATTTTTTTCTTATATTTATAATAAAAAATCTAAACCATCATTTTGTATTAATTATGATTTTCACCAGGTAAAAATACACAATTATTATTATAACATTACATACATTGTTTTTCATCAAATTTAATAATCACTAATAGTTTGGTCTCATATGTAAAATAGTTGTTTTGGCGTTTTGCTTGCCTACGTTTGTTTGACTGACCAATCGCTTTAAGTTACTTTGTTGAAATAAATGATAGGAGGATATGTAACTAACTTTCTGAATTTACCAGAAAGTATGGGTAGATATGAGTCGCGTTCTGAGAAAACTGGGCATAATTCATGTGCATAAAGTGTGGTCCCAGAGTAACCTGTGCAGTCTACTTTCCGCTTTTATTGTATTTTTAGTTTCAAGGAAGTCCCTCCTTACCGAAAATCAAGTTTAAGCGGAAAATGTTGTCGGACTGCACAGGCTAATCTGACATTACACTTTACGCACATGCATTAAGCTCAGTTTTCTCAGAACAAGGCTCATATAATTGATAGTCTTCGTTAATTTAAAAGCAAATGCTCAACATATCTTACACTAGTTACCATTACAAATCTTAATGCATACAACTCGTTCCAGAAATTCGTTAGTACAAGGCTAGCTTTCTTACGAAATTCACGAAAACGTTAAATCAAAGGAATATATACGAAATGTAGTTAAACATACTGTATTGAGCATATGTCTTCAATGCATACAAATAATATGTTTATCAATTCATAACTTTCAGTATATACAGCGACGCGATATGGAGGATGCGATTTCATTAATTATTCACAGCGTGTTATTAGATTTCTTAAGTAATTTATTCAAATCACAGGTCGTTCAATAAAAAAAACAGTAAAGATTCGTTCTGTCATTATTAAATTTAATTGAAGAGAAAATAAAGTAACGAATAAACTACTGAAACAGTATCAGGAGAACGATTCTTACACCAAGTGACCAATATTGCCAATACTTAACAGGACAAGTCATACACCACAATCCAGACATAGTATCAAGATAGAAATCGCTGTCCGCCTAGTCTAGTATTTAAGACAGATCATCAATTGCCTGTTACAGACACGACAGTTCATTCATAAGAAAATAAGTATATAAGACTTTGGTCACTACCAGTTAACGGTAAATGCCAAACATTGGAGATTTGAAAATCCTTATCCTTAGCCTATAATAACTGCTTTAAAAGGAACTTGTGGTCTTGTACTTGGATTTTTGTAGCTTATTTAGAAAATGTGTTAAGTCTCTGATGCACGTGGAAAGTATCAAGCCAATCACTGACTCAGTTGACGAGTTATTGATCGGACACGATTTTACTCTTAATGTGTAACAGTGATCTTAACCTTTGACCTAGTGACCCCAATTTCAATAGGGTCATCTACTGTCCGAGATCAATGCATATGTGAAGAATCAAAGCAATTGGTCAATTGGTTGACGAGTAATTGATGGGTTACGATGTTCACACTTACTGTGATAATGACCTTGCCCTTCGACCTAGTGAAAACAATTTCAATAGGGGTCATCTACTGTCCAAAGCCAATGCACATGTGAAGTATCAAGCCAATCGGTCATTTCGTTGACGAGTTATTGATCGGAAAAGATTTTCACACTAAGTTTGATAGTGACCTTGACCTTTAACCTAGTGACCCCAATTTTAATAGGGGTCATATGCTGTCTAAATCCAATGCACATGTGAAGTATAAAGCCAATCGATTGATTCGTTGACGAGTTATTGGAAACGATTTCAACACTTAGTGAGATAGTGACCTTGACCTTTGACCAAGAGGCCTCAATTTTAATGTGGTTCATCTACTTTCCCAGGCCAATGCACATCTGATGTATCAAGTCAATCGGTCAATTTGTTAACGAGTTATAGATCGGAAACAATTTTAACACTTTTTGTGATAGTGAACTTGACCTTTTACCTAGTGATTCCATTTTCGATAGGTTTTATATACTTTCTAAGGCCGATGCACATTTAAATTATGAAGCCCATCGATGTATTCGTTGACGAGTTATTGATCGAAAACGATTTTCTTACTTAGTGTGGTAGTGACCTTGACTTTTGACTTAGTTACCCCATTTTCAATACGGGTCATCTACTGTCCAAGGTCAATGCACATGTGAAGTATCAAGCCAATCGGTCAATTTGTAGACAAACTATGGATAGGAAACGAACGTGTCTATCAAAATTCAGACTGCTCTACCGACAGACAGACCGACCGACATCCAGCAAAACAATATACACCTTCTTCTTCGAAGAGGGTCATACAAAGTAGTAACACAAGATGAGTATTGATGCAAAGCATCAAAGCGCGTCGGGAATTTCAGTGTAAAAGGCACTCAATGAAGTTACATGGAACGATTTTTTTACTGTAAATATTAATATATTGGCCGATTATATTAAACAAAATAGAAAAAGATTCTGGTATAACCATTATCAATGATTTTGTGTTATAACCCCCAAATAACCATTATCTATGATGTTGTGTTATAACCACCAAATAACCATTATCTATGATTTTGTGTTGTAACCCCCAAAAATTTCATAGTGTATTTTCTTTATATTGGTTTCCTTTTTTTACTGGCATCCGTGTGCAGTTTTCATTAATGGAACAGAACTGTGTAAGTTTTAAAAAATCTGCTTCATCTTGTAAGCATAATTTCATATTTTTCTCAACTTCAAGGGGAGATGATTTTGAACTTATTCTTACGTTGATCATTTACGATAGGGGTTGGGTATTCATTGATATGAAAACACTGTAAAAGTTTTAATGCGTTTACGAACCCCCCTCCACCACCATCTCACACATTTATTTCATGGGCATAATAAAAACAAAAAGTAGTTACAATAAAACAGCATATTTAGTTTAACTAAAATGTCTACATCAAAACAAAAAGTTAACATAGAACACAAATAAAATAATTTGATTCTACTGGGGCTCGAACCTTGGGCATCTCACATGTGAAGCCAGTGTGTAACCACTACACTACGTTACCGCTTGAAAAATCACCTTCTAACAAAGATATTAGTAAATGACTCAACTCAACTCAACTCAACTCAGTTGA
This sequence comes from Dreissena polymorpha, assembly GCF_020536995.1. NCBI lineage: Eukaryota > Metazoa > Mollusca > Bivalvia > Myida > Dreissenidae > Dreissena > Dreissena polymorpha. The sequence goes on along the minus strand of NC_068355.1, from coordinate 69,346,822 downwards.
TTAAGTAACTAAAGGCCGTTGGCCCAAAATACACAGTATTTGATATAAAATATAACACATGTTTTTAGTTGCGAACACATCATCTTAATACTAAAATATGTCAACATATAATAAATGACTGTAGTCTAACGGTTATCAAAAAAGCAATAAACCGTGTAATCGCTGTTGTCTTGTAAAATTGTAAAATAAGCGTTAACCAAAACTCGAACAGCAAAAGTCTGCGCTATTGTAAGAAAAACCACAAAATAAAATATTTTGATTATGTTTTGTTTTCATACAACCCAAAAAGTTTCACCGGTTCGCGTATTTTCCCAGTCCCTGTGATCTTTTATTATTGCCCAGTCCCCGTGATCAGTTATTAATTAAAAGAATAAGCTTTGCATTATTGGCAATAAATGTTTTAGAAAATGTAATAGGCACAAATGCAGTACTTATTTACACTAATTTACACAAAACATCACCACTTTGCAAGATATTCTGACAACAAAAATATATACATTGATCCGTAAAATAACTTTTCCCATAAGCATACGAGTAGCCGCTCTCCAGTGCGACGCCAATAATTTAAGCGTTACGATGACGATTATCGTCATAAGCTAATTCATTTTTATTTGATTGTTATTTATTCCCGTGTATTGACAGAAACGGCTAATTCCTCTACGCTGCCCCCCTCTTACCAATATTTGTACGCACGCATTTGTCAAACAACGTAGTCTTGTGGTGTTTGGCTCTTAAGAAATACATCTACTTTAATTTATTAGTCGTAAATTGACGTATTTTTTTATATAGTTTAAATGGGTCAATACTTTCTAATCGTGTGCAATAATTCAAAAATATGTATGTGTTTTTCATTACAAAGTACTAAAATATTGAGTTGCGCGTTTGTAGTTAGATACAGCATGCGGTATGTTGCAAAACGCACGCTTTCATGCGTTAGACTGACGATAACAATTTCGCGCTCTTAATCATTTCTATAAATGGACCTGATGAAATAAATATGTTATGAAATGTAATTGCTACCGCTTAAAATTGTGAACGGTTATGGTTTTCACAACTTAATCGTCATTAGAAATAAGTACTGTGATTCTTTGTTAATCAATCTGCTGTAAACGCTGAATTCATGAACGACGTGAAGAAAAATAATTGCAACTAGATAACACCGCCCTTTACCCCGCCCTCATAAGAAAGCAGTCTCGTAACCGATCGGACGTTGAACATCATTGTTTGGCGACTGGAAAGTTACCTGAGAATTTCTCGTGACATCTAATTCATTACATACGGAATCCGAATGGGGCCAAGTTGATTGTCGCGTGTCGACCTTCGAGGTCGACGCACGACATTCCAGCGACATACGCTATGACACTCGACATTTGAAGTCGACATGCGACAATCAAGATTTAAATGTCTCATAATATGCTTAACAAAAAATGTTGCAGAAAATCTTGACTGTCGACTGACTGTCCTACCGTGCGTCGCGATGAATGTCGCGTGTCGCTTCGCATGCCGACTTTAATTGTCGCGTGTCGACCTTCGAGCAAGACACTCTACATATGAGCGACGCACGATACGACGCGCGACATGCGATATGACACTCGACACTATATCGCGCAAATGTCGCCTTTCGACCTAAATTCCCTAGGTGTTTCTGTTACTTGACTTAAGTAAGGTCAATGTTCCCCCTGCAATACAATGTAGTAAACTATCCAGTGATGCACTGATAAGAGATGCGAGTACAAGTCTGGCTAAGGAATTGTCCTTATTTAGTTACTTAAGATGCATTGAATATGCAATGAATATGCAATGACGACCATTCAAAATGTATGTTAATTATTTCGCTTAGTTTTATTTATTTCCATTAAGAGCAAAATGTCTTCTGCAAAACATTACAAAATAATATAGATGCTGTCCACAGTTTTGATCCAAATGTAACACCCACGTCAAAACAAATTGAATATTTACAGACAATATTGTGTCGTTAAGATGGCATTGTCAATTTACCTGTTGGCTGTGGTAAAAGCCTTATTTATCAGTGTTCGCCATGCTTCTATCAAGCGGATCCAGTCCAACCAGTGTACATGTGTAAGTTGTTTCTCAACTGACAATTATAAAGAAAGATCAAATTCTGATTCTTGCTGAACATAACATAAAAGCTCTCCGTTTGCCTTTTTGTGATACGTCTGTTGTCAGTAAAGATGTTAAGCAGAAACTTTGTAATGGAGACTATTCCATTGTCATGTCTCATCCGGAATCATTACTTAACGATACCTGGGGAAGAACTTTTCTTAATCAAAGCGCTGAAGGCGCTGAAGGCCTGGGGCTAGGTTTAGTGAGACGTAAAATGGATTTAGGATGTTTGGCCGATTTTCTCCCTTTGTCCGAATTTATACGGATTGACCCTAGCGGTTGAGTGCAGAAGATCAGAGACTGCAAGAAAAGGCTATAGTTGTGTATATACTACAGTGTACATAGACGGTGGAGGACAACACGATACTGGTTGTGGGAACGATAACCTTTTGTTCAACTCTAAAGATCTGGTAGAGGTTCGTCTATATAGGCGGTGAAGATATACAACAACAACATGGCCGCAAAAAACTGTTATTGTTGGCGTCAAATAAATACCATTCAATAGCCTAAAATAGTTTTCTATTACATAATTAACAGATCAGGAAAACACTCATACTTCCTTTGTAATGTGTATACAAAAGAAAATCCACTTAAGCCCAAGTCTTATTTTTGCCGGTAGAGCCCCGGTCATTCCCGGTTTGCTACCACCGGTCGACCGGCGAGGACCATGATGATTCGTAGCGAAGACATTTTTAACGCAGTCAAACTATTTCCCGGTGCCGACCCGGTTGAAGCCGGTCAACAGCCCGGCAGAGTCCCGGTCAACCCGGATTGGCTACGGTTATCCCGGTCAAGCCCCGGTTGTCGTCGGTAGTGCCCCGAAGAAAGCCGACAGCGTCCCGGCATAGCCCCGGTTGTCGCCGGTAGTGCCCCGTTGAAAGCCGGCAGCGTCCCGGCATACCGTAACACCGCCGGCACTCACCATGTCTATACCAGCATCAGACCCCGGTAGAGCTACAACAACGCCCCGGTTTCACCCCGGTCTTCGCCGGTAATGTCCCGGCGGAGCCTCGGTGAATGCCGGTGGCATTCCGGCAGAGCGCCGGTTTTCTTATGTACCGTAGCTATACCGGGACTCTAACGGCATTCATTTAAACGAAAGAAAAGACAATTGTATGACAAAGTTAACGCTTTCTGCGCAGATTGAGGGTGTTGACATGTTGATTTTCTCTTCTTTCTTCGCATATTTCAAGTATTATGGTATTATGCATTGATCATTAAAGTTTAAATACAATTCATCGTACAATATATTTTTTTAACATTTTCAGTTATGAACCCCCCAAATTTTTTTCCTCCATTTTTGTGAACCATTTATTAACAAAATTCACTCACATTCATCCAAATGTTGAACAAACAACACTTTTTTAGTATGTATTAATAGATAAATACATAATATATACAGAAATGATAGTTTAAAACATGTGACAAAAGGAATAAAGAAACAAGGGCTGTTTGTAAAACATGCATGCCCCCCATATGGGCTGTCAGTTGTAGTGGCAGCCATTGTGTGAATACGTTTTTTGTCTCTGTGACCTTGACCTTTAACCTAGTGACCTGAAAATTAATAGGGGTCATCTGCCAGTCATGATCAATGTACCTATGAAGTTTCATGATCCTATGCGTAAGCATTCTTGAGTTATCATCCGGAAACCATTTTACTATTTCAAGTCACTGTGACCTTGACCTTTGACCTAGTGACCTGAAAATCAATAGGGGTCATCTGCCAGTCATTATCAATGTACCTATGAAGTTTCATGATTATAGGCCTCAGCATTCTTGAGTTATTATCCGAAAACCATTTTACTGTTTCGAGTTACTGTGACCTTGACCTTTGACCTAGTGACCAGAAAATCAATAGGGATCATCTGCCAGTCATGATCAATGTTTCTATGAAATTTCATGATCCTAGGCGTAAGCATTCTTGAGTTATCATCCGGCAACTATTTTACTGTTTCGAGTCAATGTGACCTTGACTTTAACCTAGTGACCTGAAAATCAATAGGGATCATCTGCCAGTCATGATCAATGTACCTATGAAGTTTCATGATCCTAGGCGTAAGCATTATTGAGTTATCATCCGGAAACCATTTACTGTTTCGAGTCACTGTGACCTTGACCTTTGACCTAGTGACCTGAAAATCAACAGGAATCATCTGCCAGTCATGATCAATGTACCTATGAAGTGTCATGATCCTAGGCATAAGCATGCTTGCGTTATCATCCGGAAACCATTTTACTATTTCGAGTCACTGTGACCTTGACCTTTGACCTAGTGACCTGAAAATCAAAAGGGATCATCTGCCAGTCAAGATCAATGTACCTATGAAGTTTCATGATCGTAGGCCTAAGCGTTCTTGAGTAATCATCAGGAAGCCATCTGGTGGACGGACCGACTGACGGACCGACCGACATGTGCAAAACAATATACCCCCTATTCTTCGAAGGGGGGCATAAAAATTGACAAACAAGTAATATCATCATCCTTCGAAAACGAGAAAAATTGCAATCTCTAGTCACGAGTCTTTTAAAAAAAATTGTCAAAATAAAACATGGCAAAAGGAAATTACAATCTTCGAACATAGAAATCTTCTACAATGTATGCTTGAATGAAAAATGAAGAAAACAAGAGCTGTCAGAGGACAGCGTGCTCGACTTTTTGAGTGCTTGACAGAATAACATAAGATATCATGGAACAATTGTTCAAATTATTCAATAAGGTCAAGGTAATAGTTCAGGTATATTTTCAACAATCAATTAAACATTTGTAAAGACATTTTTCAAGTTTGACAGCAATAGCTTGGGTGGGATGTTTGGAAGGTCCTTAAAAAATAAAGTAAATAAATATTTGTTTTTTTTAACCATGTTTCAAAGAAAAACAATTGGTGGGTTGGGTAGGGGGGGGGGTGTTGAGCGGGGGTATAATGTGGGGTGTGGTCATTTATTAGACAATCTTTCGAAAATAAAAAAGGAAAATAATTTACAAAAAAATGGGGGGGGGGTGCAGAGATTTTGGGTTGGGGCGTGGGGTGTTGTTTTGTTTTGTAGAAGTCAATTGTAATTTTCATGTAAGTTTTGTATTGTCAAATTATGAATAAAATCTTATCATGCATACTACTTTAGAATTCAAGTGGATCTAAACACAGAATTCAAGAAAATATTCAGTTACTAAGACAAAAAATGGCCATATATCTTACAAAATGCTTGATACAGTTGCCTGCTCTTGTTTATAGATTGGGGTCATGTTGGTTTAAAAAGTTTGCAAAATATGAAAGCAATATGTCAAGGGATATTGAAAATATTTGAGGTGGTACGCAAACTTCAACATAGATTTATCAATAATATGCATATTGAAAATGGGAAAAGGGTCATAATTCTTACAAAATGCTTGATACAGTTGTCTGCTCTTGTTTATAGCTTGGGTTCATGTTGGTAAAGATTTTGCAAAATATGAAAGCAATAGGTCAAGGGACATTGAAAATATTTGAGGTGGTACGCAAACTTTAACATAGATTTATCAATAAAATGCATATTCTAAGTGAACAAATGGCCATAACTCTTACAATATGCTTGATACAGTTGTATGCTCTTGTTTAAAGGTTGGGGTCATGTTGGTGAAGAAGTATGTAAATATTAAAGCAATATGTCAAGGGACATAGGAAATATTTGGGGTGGTGCGCAAATTTAACATTAATAATATGCATATTCTAAGTGAACAAAGGGCCATAATTCTTACAAAATGCTTGATACAGTTGTCTGCTCTTGTTTATAGGTTGGGGTCATGATGGTGAAGAAGTATGCAAACTATTTAAGCAATATGTCAAGGCACATAGGAAATATTTGTGGTGGTACGCATTTGCACGCTCACGCTCACGCCGACGCCGGGGTGAGTAGGATAGCTCCACTATATATATTTCATATAAAATAGTCGAGCTAAAAGTCGGGGTCACCAGTGAAAACGATAAGTTCCCGCTTTACAATCATGGTTTCCCCCCTTTTCCAGAAACGCCATACTGAATTTGAGATTTTTATATGTGAGCATAAAGATGAGCTTAATGTTCAAAAATATTATAAATAGATAAAACAGAGGAGAAGGCTATAATATTATCATAAACATATAAACATACATACATCTCGTATATCATGTGTGAGATGGAACCTACTCAGTGCAGTAAGATTTGCTTACCTAGTTTGAAATTGCACGTGAAATGCGATCTTCTATAAATAAGACTTGAAAATGTTACAGGGAAATAAGAACATTAATAATTAAGTAACAAGGCACTTTTAATCATTCAATCAAACATGTTTAAAGAAAAATAGATTTATACATTTATCAATGACTAGTGATACTAGTGATATTAAACATTTAACTTATTATGACAAACAAAACAAATACATGATTGTTATGGTAGTTCTTTGAAGAACTTCGACAGGTTTGAATAAGTGTCTCCAAAAGACGCTTGGCATTGGTGACCCAAGGCTGACCGTCAGAGTTATTCAATATAAAAATGTTCTTGAGGCCATCGCGTTCAAAGATCAGTTAAAGATGCATAAGGCTGAGTCCAGAGCCAGCTATAGTATTTATGTTGTTGCAGCATTGAACACATGACTGTAAACAAGAACACTCAGTGACTGCAAGTTCCTAGCTTTTTTCTGGGTTGAATTTGAGTCTATAATCTGTCTGATTTCATTTTCCTCCTGCACAGGTAATCAACATACAATGTATCACTGAAAAGATAACACCTTTTTTCCTTTGAAGTTGATATTTGACTAGTACATTATAGTTATATTGAGGCAGGTTCATAAGAATTTCAAAAAGTTTCAGTCGAACAAAATTATGCATAATTTCAAATTGTGTATGAATAATTTTTACCATTTATATTTATTAAAATAAAAATACTTGGTCTTTTCTTATTTATTTGGCTTCAATAAGCCTTCTCAAAGTTGTTTCTATAAATTGACAACATTTTCTTCATGTTATTTAACAAAACAATCATATACAGATGTCAAATACACAAGCACTTGTGTAGGAGTAAGAACTGACATTAGTGTTTCATGAGAAGTGTGACATAATCTATTATGATATGCGTCATCGTTTTTATTTATTCCGACATTCACGACATAGCATGTCATTACTAGTATTTTGTATGATACACCCTTTTTAACTGGATTATTAAGTAAGTGTAAACATCACATATATACATTCTTCATTCAAATGTCAATACCAAATACCTGTATTATCGCTACTGGATATGAAACTGACTATTAACGTTACATTTTATTTATTACTTAAAACATTGGTTCAACATTAACAATCACATAAATCAGTGAAATACCTACTTCGTTTCCATCTTATAAGCCTGTCTGCTATAAAGGAGATAGACGAAACTTGGTGAATGATCCTTCACGCATGTATTTCCATTTTCTTTAAGTTCAATTGATCATTGGAACACACAGTGCTGACAAAAAGCAATTATCCGTTCCTGGACCACCAATGTTGTTGATCATTGCTGAAAAGATAATAAATATGCAGCATTTTAATTTGAATAACCATTATACATATTTAAGGTAATCACACAAGTAGCAGTCATTGGCATATCATTTTCAGAATAATCAGTTGAGTATTTGGGACATAATATACTTTTTTTCGCTTTTTTTAAAGGAAAACATCATTACTTGGTCATAAAATTCAAATATGCTGTCATTGATTTCCATGCATTTACAACACAACTTTTTCCTTACATAGCATATTTTCTTTTTCAAAATGAAAGCATATATGAGCTGATTATGTGGTAAAATAACTGACAGGGTGCACTTTTCCTACACAATCTACTTTACTCCAATTATGAATAATGAAACTGTTATACTTGAAAAAAATTGCATAATCCATGTACCTTCCTGTTCCGAGTTTTTTGTTGATAGCAAAACAAGGCAATCCTTTCTTGTAAATTTGAAGACCCTTCTTTACGTGATGGGTTTTGCCGTACGATAACCCGTTAACATGGCTACAGTCATCACACAAGCATAAATCCACTTTATCCCCTTTAACTGCTCACCAACAAAACTAAATTTTGTAAGTGACAAGGGTTCTAAACGTTATTCTTCACTGTGGTCAAATTTTCAAGCGTTTGACATTCGTATTTCCAGGAATCGTTTTCTTCATAAATATCAACACTGCCATGCATTAGTTGACGTTTATCATTAACTCCAGTCACATTAATATGAACAAAAATAACACTTTCATTAATCTTTCTCTTTCAATATAGCAAATTGCTTTTTCTTTAAACGACCCAATCTGTCAGGTACAATGTCGGCCATATTTGTTGTCATTGTGCGGATACTACAGTTAGTATTTCATAGCGTATTTAAAGAATATTCGTACTTTTCAGCACATTCCCGGATAACGTTTGGAGTGACGGATATGTACGAAAGAATGCGATATTTCACGAAGTTCATGAGAGTGGTAATACCTTACAAAAATGTATCAGAAAAAAATCTTCTTACTGTCTCCGTAGACACTCGTATATTTTCGGCCTAGACCGTCAAGTGATGAACTTATTCTCGCATGAATATGCAAACAATAATACAAACTATGTCGTACCCAATGCTTAGTAATTTTGCTTCAATAGTATTTTTTAACGTTTTATGACACTGTCATGTTATATGGTTATGTTCTGTATTTACAATGCGGGTTATTGAGATCTGCGAATAATTCATTCGCAGGGACCTATTTGTTTGTATAGGTCTCTCTTTGATTGCGCATGAATGACCGCCAAGTGCGAAATCGGACTTTTAGGAATTCATTCTTTCGTGGATGTTTTGGCATCCAGCCAATTCTGACTGTCTCAGAAATTTGTATCATTACTATGGACTTAGGGCTTTGCCCAAGGCCTTAATGGGGACTTCACCAACAAAGTTCATGTTGTCGTGATCGATAATTGTAACATTGAAGATTGGTATGGTTTGTTTCTCAATTAAAAGTTTGTATAATTATATTTGATAGTGATACAAGAGCAGTATCTGTGAATCGTAGTACCTATGTTTTTTTTTTGTACACAGAGTTCTGAGCAAAAACAAGGTGTTAAGTCGCAATTTAATAATGGTCTCGGTGTCTGCTGTGCTAGTTAATTAGCAAAGTAGTTCAACGGTTGTATCAACTTGTTCATACATGTGTACATTGCAATATGTAAATTAGGCCTAAAAACATGTTTGTTTCTGCTCACCCGACCGACCGTGTCAGTTTACCACCGACTGCATTTTTTATTTAAAAAAACAGCTTTGATAACAGTTGATATTTTATTACAGTCCTTTTAATATCAGATAATCAAATACCCTAATTGTGGCACCAAGTCATGACATCATTTTCTAAATATTGCTTATATTAAGCATTTGCTTCTCAGGAGCATTCATAATTTATACAGTTGGGAGTCTTGAAGATACCAATGGCTGGTTTATACAGGTTAAAGGTTCCTATATAAAAAATTATCGAACCATTTCAAATGACTAAAGTAATCAGTTCAGTCTAGAATCATATTTCTTTCTTTGCCACCAGTTAATATCAGAACCTACAGGAAAAAATCCCTACCTACCGACCCTCATTTTTGAGCCCGGAGCCAGAAACATACCTGTTTTTTACGCCTAAGCATCTTATATGTGAGTGCTTTGCTATTCAATGCTTTGCATATTAGAGTGGTCCTTTACAAAAGTAAATTAGAGTTGCCAGCTGTTATGCATTTGTTAAAACAATGTATCAACAGCTACTTAGTACTTGTATCAAGTGTATTATGATATATTTGTTCCAATTATTTACATGCTTATTTGAAATGTTTTAGGGGAAGGGAATTCAGAACCTCATTTCAACATCTGAAGACCTTGCCATCAATATTTTCTTATGCCTCTTTTATCGCTCTGAGTGGTGCCTTTACGAAACAACAAATACAAAAAACTTCAAAGTATTTTAGGTCAACATTATCCTAAAAAACCCGACATATCTTGTATCTTCTTAAGCAAAATTCTTAAACCATAACAAACTTATTTTCACCAAATTTATGAAGAAATCTTTAGAAAGGAATGTGATTTTTTGAAAAAAGATCAATTAAATTATCCCGTTACATTAGTGCTAATGCCACTGCATTTCATTAGCCAAGCATTTGCATACCTTAGTACAGTAAACCTAAATAAATGTGTATTCAGCGTGTGATGTCAATTCTTTGATTTTTCTTATAAACAATGAACTGTGTAGTTTATATTGATCTCAAACACAGTTGCTCGCAATGTGGTTTAAAGTATGTTCTGTGTTAAGACAGTACTAGTATTACAACAAACTTAAAGGCTGGTATTTTAGAGGTTTCTTAGAAAAATATGAAACTTAATTTTACTGAGGTTTGTTATGTACTTTTTTTCTGTGCAAAGCCAATAATTCATGCTCTTAAAATAAAAAATTAAACAACTTAAAATATTATTAACAGTTACACATAATTAAGCCAAATATTAATACATAAAAAAGCTTAAAAATAAATTTGAAGAATATATAAAAACTCTTTGTTTTTGTCTCAGAAGCCTCTAGAATACCAGCCCTGTATTTCAATGTTATTGTTCCGGAGATAGGCAATATAATATAATATGATATGCAAGAAATAAAAAGTTAAATGTATACATTTTATTATACTTAATATGTTTGCATTGCATGACATAATTACCTATGTTGTTGTACTGTTAGCTGAGTAATATGATATTCAGTTGTATGACAAACTGACCACTTTTTACCTTACATGCCTTGAATATGTTTAATACATATAGAGAAACTGTGCAATAACTATGTAATGCAATACGTTTCCAACCTCAATGTTGGCACAATATGATACAATACCACCAACACTCAATAATGCACATATACATCATGCTCAGGTCAACTAAACGAAACTGTAGAACAAACAGAGGCTATTGAATGCTCATTTTTAAAACATACACAATACTTTTAATAAAAGCGGTGTGGGATCGGTGGTCTAATGGTAGGACGCTGGCGTAGGGATCGAGAGGTCCCGGGTTCGAATCCCGCCCTGACCACTGAATTTCCTTGAGCAAGAAATTTATCCCACATCTGCTCCTCTCTACCCAGGTGTATAAATGGGTACCTGTGAGGGATAAAAGTCAATGTTCCGTGGCTGCAAACTGCGCCGAATGTAAACGGACGACTGATATCCCAGTGATCGGGGGGCAAATGTCAAAGTCGATTGAATATGTATATAGTAATCAGACTATAAACACATGCATTTGCATTTGCATAAAAGCAGATTTATCCAGTGTAATGCAAACAAATGTCTTTGCAATTTCAATCTCGGATCATTGTGATGTTTATATTTTTATATGTCAACTCAAAAAGATGTACAAAGTTAAAATTATATACTTGTTCATATTTCTACAGTATATTGCTAAGTATAAACACCATATTGACATTAGATATATAGATATAATTAGATGCAAGATATTAAATATAAGAAATGCAACAGTTTTTATCATGTGTATGAATGTATTAAACAAATAAATGATGTGTCAATTACATAGCCTCTGATGAATTTATTGACTAATGATTTCAAAGTTTGATTGTTGAAAATGAACTTCAATAGAGTTTAAATTGAACTTAAGGTGATCAGGTTAAATACTAACATGCTATTCTATTTAGCAAGCATTACCAAAAGTAACCTAACAAAATTTACTTCATGTCATTATTTGACTGTTCTAAACGATTTTTGTTTTACGTTAGCAATATACATGTATACTTGTAGTGAGAACTGTCTCACACATTGGAAGCCTCATTTGTATGCCCCTTTGAAGAAGAGGTTGTATATTGTTGTGCTGGATGTCCGTCAGGTCAAGGTAACTGTCACACTATGTGTGAAAATCGTTTCCGATCAATAAATTATCAGGGAATTGGCTGATTGGCTTGATACTCCCCATGTTCATCGGCCTTGAATTGAAATTGGGGTAACTAGGTCAAAGGTCAAGGCGAATGTCACACTAAATGTGCAATAGTTTCTGATCAATAAATTGTCAATGACTTGACTGAGTGTCTTCATACTTCCCATGTTCATTGGCCTTTGACAGTAGATGACCCCTATTAAAATTAGGGGCACATGGTTAAAGGTCAAGGTCACTGTCACACAAAAAGTGAAAATCGTTTCCGATCAATAACTGGTCAACAAATTCACTAATTTGCTTGATACCTCCCACGTGCATTGGCATTGAACAGTAGATGACCAGTTTTGAAATTTGGGTAACTACGTCAATTCATTGACACATTAAGTGTGACTTCTGATTAAAAACAATGTCAACAAATTGACTAATTGGCTTAATACTTCCCGTTTACATTGGCATTGGCCAGTAGATGACCCCTTTTTCAGTGGCTTATTCATACTTATATGATAAGATTAACTCTTATGGTTAGTTTTGTTGCAAAACATGTGTCAAGGCCCTGTTATGGGGGCATAAGTCTCTGACCGCAGAGCTCTTGTGTAACTTATTTTGTGGAGATTAAAATACAAATTGTCAGCATTGGAGAATATTTTCCGCGATATTTGTATCGCGGATTAATCCTCGTCTGAACATTCTTGTGGACCATTATATTCTCCATTTCTTGTTTGTTCATAGAACAGTCTTCACATATCATTAGTGACCCTATTGCTAAAATCGTCTTTAGTTATTCTATTAAATTGAGAACTATGGATATAAGGAAGACCCAGACAAACACGACCCTCTGTTTGTTTAAAAGGCTTTAGTTACTGCAATGACTTATTCATCCTTTAAAGATTTAGAACATGCATGTTTGCTGCTTCGCTTTTTCAAAGAAAGGGAATTGTCAATCTTATCTTGGAGCAAATCTCTATAATAACATCAGCTGACCATGTTGCTCTTCATATTGCTTTGTCCGTGTTGTTAGCTCCTAGTGCTCTAATAAGATCTTTCTGATTTCTCACTGAGTTTTCCTGCACAAGATCACTTTCAATGTTCTTGTCAATACCACCTCGCAGATTTGAAAATGCGCTTTCTAGAAAATGGACTCTGTCTTAAGGACTCAATACAAACTAACATTTCATAACAAATCTAGACATTCCTAAAAGTAGTTTGATAATTTTGAATGAGACAATAAGAACTGCATCCTGTACATTACAGAAGGCACAATTCTATATAAGTCTCCCTCCCTTAAAACATCCTCAAAGTTCAATAAAAGGACAACCCAGTGACAAAGATTTGAATACACTGTCATTTTCCTGTTGATCTGCATCAGTGCAGTTTTTCAAACATCCAAGCTCTGCAATTATGTTATTCCATCATTTCAAATATTTGAATGCGCTTATCTGAAAGAGTTTTTTTTACGATTGGCATGTTTTTTGTTGCTTCAGACTCAGCATTTTCGATACCAAAATATTCTAGGAACTGCTCAGTATACATAGCTGTTCCGACAAGATACAGAAATTCATGGTGTGCCTTGAAGCCTCCCTTCACATTTCCGCTGATATCTGTGCGCTGCAGATTGGACTAAAAATAAAAGAGTGTACCCGGCTGTCGTACACTAGAGGCACTGAACAGTGCTTGGAAGCATTTCAGAAAAGTTAATTTTAAACAATAATTTAACATGCATGACATCCTTACCTGTATAAGGTCTTCTTAAAATGTTGAGATTATTCTGTTATTTTGAAGTAACCAACGCAAACGTTCATGAATAACTTTGGTCATGGTCAAAATATAAATGAGATATCAAATTCATTTTTTTTGTCAAAACGATGTTACTTTTAAATTATTTTAGCTATATACATGAGGTGCCAAAATATAAGAAGTGTATTTTGTATTTTTTTATTTTAATGGGAAAAAAAAGAAAACATTCAAAAGTATTGTTACTGATTTTGAATAATTTTCTCAGCGCAATACTATGACAAGTGCACAGAATTTTACCAACAATGACTGCAGCAACATTTGGAAAATTCAGTTATTTTTATTTATTATGTAATACTTTTAAAGCCCCATTACTGCTTAAAATCAACGAAAATGTTGTACAATATTTCGTAAAATAAAGTTAAACATTAAAGAAATCGGTGTTCCTTATGGCAATTGCCGAAATTTCAACGCCAGCTGTGGTCTTATAAAATAGATGTTTGTGGATACAAAATGCTCATTTTTATTGTTGTTGTGCATATTTAATTCGATTTAAATTTCCCGCAACGATTTCTATTCATCAGAAACATGAACACTTACATGGTACCATTTTAGTGTTCGTGTGTCGTATGAATGGAATTATTCGCGGGAAATTAAACTGGAATTAATTGTGTCACAAATAAATAAAATCAAGCATTTTTTGTCTACAGAAATCTATGTAATCATACTACATCTAGCGTTGAAATTGTGGCTATTGCTATAAGGAACAATGATTGTTTAGGTGTTAACTTTATTTTACGAAATACTTTACGAAATTTTCGTTGATTTTGAGAGTCATAGAGGCTTTAAACAAAAACTTTAGTCTGACATTGGCCCGGGCAGATGCAGACGTTTGGGAGAATTCAATTGTTTACAATTTGTTTCCAGGTTGAGCAAATGAAACTTAAGTGTCAACCCTCCTAACAATCTTGCTTTGTGTGCAACAACTCAATTACACATGGGTGCAGATATGCGAATCGCTTTTTGGGCGTAGTAGCCAATGCGCGGAAATTTTTGGCTTCTTCAAGTCGAACTTTTGTTAATTGGTCTCCCCAAACGGTGACGCCAAACATGTGAAAACATCCTCGGAGCCTTAAACAGTAACATTGTGACGTCACATAACTGACCTATACCCAAAACAAGAACTGTCTTCAGAGGATGACATATGATAGTGTTTTGACATTTCAGATAAGGACCGTACATGAATCTAATGCACGACGCTTTGCCTTAGATATTTTTCACATTTGTACAAAGTAATTTCCATTGATGTATGTCAGATAAATGGACCAGATTGTTATCTATTAACGCATATTTCTTAAAAGTCTAAGTGTGACCTTAACCTTTTATTAGAAGACAATATATATAAAAAGGAAGACAATTCAAGTAAATTATGTGCTATAGTTATGTGTCTTGTACACTGCACTTTCCCTATATAAGATTTATCCATATATAAAGTTTCATTTGAAAAGCTCTTATAGTTTAAAAGTTATACTCCGGACAAAAAAATGATCACAAAATATGTCCCTTTTTAAAAAAGGCATATAAAAAAGAAAATGTACTACCAAAAGCCCTGTGATAGTAATCTTAGAAATGCCTCATAAGTGTCCAGAATATCAACACAATCTTCTTGTTTGGCTTCGTTTTTCAGCATAATTGGCAGCTTGAATATATCTGACTTCAGACTCATTTCATGCTGATATGGGTGGTGGATGTGATCTGGCAATGCATTTGCCATCCAAGAAAATGCTTTCAGCTCACCAAGAACCTTTTCTTTAACAAAAAAAAAACAACGACAGTCTTTATTACTATCAACATCTTTAAAACAAAATGTTTGGCAAATTATATTAAAATCAAAACATAAACAAGGGCTGTTTGTAAAACATGCATGCCCCTCATATGGGCTATAAGTTGTAGTAGCAGCCATTGTGTGTATACGTTTTTTGTCACTGTGAACAACGGTGGTGGTGGTGGTGGTTTTGGTGGTGGTGGTGGTGGTGGTGGTGGCGGCGGTAGTGGTGGTGGTGGTGGTGGTGGTGGTGGTGGTGGTGGTGGTGGTGGTGGTGGTGGTGGTGGTAGTGGTGGTGGTGGTAACGCTAACGTAGCATTACAATAACAATACTTAAGTATGATCAAATGGGAAAAGGTAACCTAGCACTGGCAGTAAATATGGGGCTCATTTACAGTATAAAGAAGTGAAACTCCAGCTGCTGGAGCAGTATTGAATTTTCATTAAAAACAATTAGTTGGTCCTTTATTTAAGGCAAGTGACCGATTGCCCAAACAGTACAAAACAGCACAATACAGCACAATACAAACCAACATAAACACAAAATATGAATAAAGCTGGGATCACCGCCTTGGAACGGTCAATGCAGGTTAGATTTGGAATCTCTGCTGTAAAATGAGATTTTAAATGAATTTAAGGGAGGCAAATGCAGTAACTGTGACCTTCATCTGTGACCTTGACCTTTGACCTAGTGACCTCAAAATCAATAGGGGTCATCTGCGAGTCAAGATCAATGTACCTATGAAGTTTCATGATCCTAGGCCCAAGCGTTTTTGAGTTATCATCTGACAACCACCTGGTGGACGGACCGACAGACCGACCGACAGACCGACCGACATGAGCAAAGCAATATACCCCCTCTTCTTCGAAGGGGGGCATAATAACAAAGATATAAAGCGGACCCACACTTGTGACAGGCATAATGACTGACAGACCGAAAGACAGTAAAACAATAAAATAAATGCCTCCTTTAAGTTGCATATAAAGCATTAATTTGTGAACTCATGACAATTTTTTTTACCAAAATTACATAGGTGTTTTCGGTTATAAAAGCCATATACTATTATATTAAACACATTTGACCGGTATTCTGGAATCTTCTAAAAGAAATCCTAAAATAAATTTGTCGGTGCTCCAAAAATGGAAAATAAAACAAACTGCTTAGAACGATATTTACAGCTGCATACCATTATACCAAAAACCCAAATAATAAAAAGATTGTAGACAGATTACTCAGTATTACACAGTAGCTGTTCACAAGCGTACTCCTGTAATTGCTTTTAGCAGATACATTTCTGCCTTAAGATCGCGTTCGGGTGGGCACCACACTATATTTGCCTGGACTGGCAATCTGTATGAGACGCATTTGGTAAGTTCTTGGCTAAAAAAACAATATTGTATGATCAACTGTGTTTTCATTCAATACGTTGGGAATGGGCACCAGTACCAGTCCAAATTGGGACAAGTAAATACATTAAATTGATATCTCTCGCCAAATAAAAAACAACTTAAGTTTTAAACAATTAAAGGACACAAGTATTAACTGTCCAATTCATCCTGACGTATGTTATACAAGAACCACCTAAGCATGATAATATACATTTAATTTAAATTTCATTAAATTCCATACAACAGCACAGCCAGAATCGATTCTTTATTTCAATCAATTAAGGGAAAATAACAATTTAGCTGAACTCCAAAAAACTTCCAAGTGAACCGCCACAATAGGACATTTAACATTAATTTTCAATTTCAATACATTTCATACAATAGTTATTGTGAAACAGTTAATGGCAAACATAATCAATTTTAATCAAATACCAAGCCATATCCGAACAAATATATGAATGCATCACCGCTGTATGACTATTCATATTTATATTTAGTTTCATTACTTTCCACGTAATTGTTACGGAGACACAGCATTATACTGACAAAATTGCTTGAATTTCAATTTATTAAGAGGGCATAACTCTAGATTTACGAAGGATGACCGAAAAGAACTCATGCGTACAGCACCATTCTATGATGATGTATATTTATGTAAGATTTAGAAAATTCCTTGCAATAGTAACTGAGGAACTGCTCCGGACAGAAAAAAACCCTAAATTTCCATCAATTAGGAGGCATAACTTTGGAGTTACCATGACTATCCATATAGAATTCATGCGTGCACCACAGTACTATAATAATTCATAATTGTTTCAAGTTTTGTGAATTTCTATGCAATAGTTACTGAGGAACAGCTCCATATTTAAAAACGCTTTCAATTTCAATCAATTTAGGGGACATAACTCTGGAGTTACCAGGGCTATCCAAAAAGATTCTATGCGTGCACCAACGCAGTATCAAACTAAACATTTATTTTAAGTTTCATGAAATTCCATGCAATAGTTTATGAGAACAGCTCCGGATGGAAAAGCGTGACAGACGGACGAAAGAACGGAAAACGCCAAAACAATATCCCTTCACCTTCGGCGGGGCATAATTTGCGTTGTTTTGTACGAAACTGGATACTTTCTAATATGAAGCAAACATATCCAAAACTAAACATCCTGGAATATCAATATAGAAAACTTCAAACATTGTTCTGGGCTGTCTGGCTAGCGCAGTGGTTGGAATATTCGCTTCTCACCTAGGCGACCAGTTTCGATTCCTGCTCCCAGCGCATGTAATTGTGCAAGCACCTGTTAACATTTTGCTGGTGACGCTCGTGGCATTTATTTATATAATAATACAAATATGAGGGTAATATAAGATGAATTGAAGTCAAACTTGCTGGAATTGTATCTGAATATACAGGATATATACACGATGTGACTATGGTAGAAAAAAAATCCAGTTACTGTACCCTGTTGTACAATTCATTAGAAGCAAACATATGAAGGTCTCTATTTTACTTCTCTAGAGACTTCTGGCCTGTTCTTATGTACATGTACAAGTTCTCTCCAGTTATTTTGACTAATGAGGACTTCTGAAATCGGCTAACGATGCACTTTTCCATGATACCGCTGGCTTCATCCAACAACCGCATCTTAGTTGAGGTGGACGTGGTAACACCAAGGCGGTTGAGTCTTGTTAACGCTTGTCGATTCAATGCAAAATCATAGCATGCAATATCCAATTTCTATCAACTAAACAGAGATGTTAAGTGCTTTATTCGTGCGCAAAGCTACACATGTCATTTTAATTACAACGTCAGTAGCATATTAAACACCAAAGAAAAAATGTGCAGACTCCAGCAGAATAAATTGAAAAAAACAACTTGTTAGAGGTCCACTACACAATTGTTCATGCCAAATATCAATGTTCTAAAACGTGTGGTCTTAGAGAAGATTTTTTTAAATATTCAATACTAACATGTATGGAAAACACATTTGGCCCATGGGCAGAGCTATTTTTACCCTAGGGGAATAAATAAAACAATATGTGTAGAGGTCCATAAAGAGAATTGTGCATACCAAATATAGATTTTTCAGGTTATTACTATTTAAATATAAGAAAACATGTTGGCCCCCACAGCCAGGCTACTTTTGACTCTAAGGAAATTATGGAAAAATCTTAGTAGAGATCCACCAGATGGTGGCCAATGCCATATCTTTAAGCTCTAGGCTTTTCTGAGAAGATTTTAAAAGTTGTTTCTATGAACATATAAGGAAAACACATTTGCCCACGAGGTGCGGCCAATTTTGACCCCAGGGGCATTGTAATTTGTTTTTGGCTTGTCATATTTTACACATCTTACAAGACTTATTGAATAAAATATGCCAATACAATCATAATCTTTCAAAGTTTGGAACTTTTTAGGTTAATTATTTGTATATTTTATGCCTGGGATAAATCATATTAAACTTATTAAGGAGGATCAAATAATTGTTTAATTTTGACAAGAGTCTTGTGGTTAAGCTCATTTAAGAGGTGTACGGTGAAGGAGGAACGAGAACTCTACTTGTTGGCATTGTTTTATGTAACTGTCTAAAAACAATGAACAAACCATGGACAGATAAATTCTCATGCATAATAATACAAAACAGTAAACTTCCAAAAGAATCAGGCATTTCACCATATATTTAAGATGCAATAATTTAAACTAATAATGGACCTATTGGTTTAGTAATACTTGTAGTTTCTGATACCCTTCCATAGGTATACTATTATCGTTGTAATATGGTTGATTTATTATATAAAAGTAAATATGTTGAATTGATTTCCCCCGCCAATATGCTTCTAGACACAAAAGTGTTATATTTGACACTCAAAAAAGCATTTTTTCAAGATACAAAGGGCCATAACTCAGTTATTAAGAGATGGTGTGCAATGCCATTTGGCATGACTCATCCTCTGATCCATATATATATATACTCATACCAAGTTTTAATGAAATCCGCCAAAGCACTTCCAAGATATGGCTCCGGGCACACAAACAAAGCATTTTTACAAGATGCAAAGAGCCATAACTCCGTTATTAACAGATGGTGTGCAATACCATTTGGCGTGCATCATCCTCTTATTCATATATATACTCATACCAAGTTTCAATGAAATCCGCAAAAGCACTTCCAAGATATGGCTCCGGACGGACGGAAAGACGGACGGAAAGACAGAAGGACAGAAAGACGGACGGACGGACAACGCCAAAACAATATCCTTCCGCCTATGGCGGGGGATAATAATACAGTCATAATAATAACAAGTTTCAGAATACTGGCACTAGTGTGATAGAAAATTTCCGGTGTTTCATATTAATATTGAATAATGTCCATTGTGTAAGAACATTGATAAGGGCAAGGCCTATTATAAGTTGCATTATCAGGTCTTTTGTATAACACCTTTAGGGCGCTTACGGAATTTGACTGATTATCAGCAATATTGGAAGAGCTGATGACCACGGTCTCATCTTCTGCCGGTTGACAATATTGGAATATTTCAGATCTTTTATTCACACGAACATTCAAAGGTTTTGAACAATGATGATCTTTATTAGTTTGTGCTCAACATTAAGTACAGATTTTTATTCTGAATCAGATACATTGTCAGGTCCAAATGAGTTTTGGGAGCTTTTACGGTTTTGAGCTCAACTGTCCGAGTCTTTTCAAAATTGTTCAGTGTCTTTATATTAATGAGGACTCGAACCCCATTGAAAATGGGTTACATCGGAGTAAAAAGTCCAGAATTATCTCCCCTTGAATTTGAGAAAATTGTAAAATAAAGTCCACCGTTTTCATTCAATCATTTCCCAACTTGCATAGTGTCTTTATCTGAATAATCAGTCAAACCCTATTGAAAATGAGCAATATCGGAGTTATAAGTCCAGAATTATTTCCCCTTGAATTTGAGAAAAAAAATGAAAACTCAGTTTTTTTATGTGATAAAGTCCATAATTTCATCCACTTCTTGGCAAACTTGCACAGTGTCTTTGTATCATTGAGGACTCAAACCCTTTTTGTGCCCCCTTCGAAGAAGAGAGGGTATATTTTTTTGCACATGTCGGTCGGTCCGTCGGTCCGTCCACCAGATGGTTTCCGGATGATAACTCAATAACGCTTAGGCCTAGGATCACGAAACTTCATAGGTACATTGATCATGACTGGCAGATGACCCCTTTTGATTTTCAGGTTACTAGGTCAAAGGTGAAGGTCACAGTGACTCGAAATATTAAAATGGTTTCCGGATGATAACTCAAGAATGATTATGCCTAGGATCATAAAACTACATAGGTACATTGATCATGACTGGCAGATGATCCCTGTTGATTTTCAGGTCACTAGGTTTTAGGTCAAGGTCACAGTGAATCGAAACAGTAAAATGGTTTCCGGAGAATAACTCAAGAATGCTAACGCCTGGGATCATGAAACTTCATACGAACATTGATTATGACTGGCAGATGAAACCCATTGATTTTCAGGTCACTAAGTCAAAGGTCACAGTGACTCGAAACAGTAAAATAGTTTCCGGATGATAAATCAAGAATGCTTATGCCTGGGTCATGAAACTTCATATAAACATAGATCATGACTGGCAGATGACCCCTATTGATTTTCAGGTCACTTGATCAAAGGTCAAGGTCACAGTGACACGAAACAGTAAAATGGCGTCCGGATGATAACTCAAGAATGCTTACGCCTAGGATCATAAAACTTCATAGGTACAACGATCATGACTGGCAGATGACCCCTATTAATTTTCAGGTCACTAGGTCAAAGATCAAGGTAACAGTGACTCTAAACAGTAAAATAGTTTCCTGATAATAAATCAAGAATAATTAGGCCTAGGATCATGAACTTCATAGGTACATTCATCATGACTAGCAGATGACCCCTATTGATTTTCAGGTCACAAGGTCAAAGGTCAAGGTCACAGTGACAAAAACGTATTCACTCAATGGCTGTCACTACAACTGACAGCCCAAATGGGGGGCATGCATGTTTTACAAACAGTTTTTGTTTAAAAAGAGCAATATCGAAGCAATACGTCCAGAATGACCTCCCCATTGAATATAAGAATATTTTGAAATCCCGCTTGTTTACGCAATTAATTCCACAGTTTTCGTCCATTTTTTTCCAAATTTGCACAGTATCTTTATATTAATGAGGACTGGAACCCTATTGCATATGAGCAGTATCGGAGGAATAAGTACACACTAATCTTCCCTTGAATTTGAGATAATTCTCCTTGTTTGCGCGATTAAGTACACAGTTTCCATTTTATTCTTTCCAATCGTGCACAGTGTTTATAGCAGTAGAGCGATTCAGGCCCTCATGGGCCTATTGTTTTTTGTAGCTGGAGAGTGACTGGACTGCTAGACCTACGCTTCTCTGAGTTTTGAATACCTTCATTCCTGCTTTTAATTTTACTAATTGTACAAATTCAAAAGCAGAGTTTATTTTCAGATGGCAAGACTAGCAGAGACCAGATCGTTTATGAATATAACGTTGAAAATCGTCTAGTAACAAACATGTAATTTTACTAATTAATGAAAATGTTCGTCTTCGTCTCCGCCATTTTTGTTGATGTTGCCATGTTGTTGTTGTACATCAAGTGATTTTTGTGGTGGCAGCGGTTAGTGACTGGGCGCATGCCAAAGGGCAGTAACTGCTGTGAGGAGTTTTAGTCAACACGTGAATGTATCACAAACTCAATATATCGGCGGATTAACTAATAGCATAACAGTTACACAATGGGTGGTTTCAGAAAAAAGTTCAGTCGAAGTAACAGAGGCAGTGAAAACTCAACATGTTTGACTATTTATTATCACCATTTTTGCACATATTTCTCTACCGTAACATGATTTTCCTTTCGATTTCCAAACATAAAATTAAAAGTGGAATTGAAATTCCAAAATATCACAACATACATTTTAACATATTTTAATATAGTACGACACATCCGTAAGTGATCTGATATTGAATATAAACATGTCGATTGCAGCCATATTTTCATCTGTTTCAATGACAATATGTCAACCTATAAAACCATAAGGAATAGTGCAATTCATGCAATATGCATGCGACTTTTGCAATCGAATCGATTAAACAAATAGTCATTAAAAGTGCGAAGATGAAACAGGCTATTCCGTTCCACGACTGATTAGTTCGCATTACGAACATTAAACCTGAATTTATTTGTTTTCACTTAATGACGGCCGAAGTAATGAAAACGGTATAAACTACAATGCGCGTGAGGCATATAAAAGAAATGCCTTTAAACCAATTGTGACGGCATCCTTGATTACCCATTATAGCTCAATCACTTTCTCTAACCTGATAGTACATTCATCAGCATCACAGACGGAAAAAAATCCACGTTCTAATTTTTTCTGCACAGCCGCTATGAATCGTGTAATCTTGTGCGGCAAAAAGTAATTGAATCTTAATTATTCAGCTCTGGAGAATATTGAAACGGCAATAATTCTTTTTATGGATATTTCAATGAGATATGCACTATGTTATAGATAGCCTTTCTGTAGTTATTACCGATTCCCAAGTATGTTAGTGTGACCGTGTTATGTTAACTCGGTCAAAACAATAAAGATAGACGCAATTCATCTACAGCTGATTTCATTATAGATTTGTGGTAATGAAAATTAAGTGTACGATGATCTCTTTAAGTAATATTCATAAATAACTCTGCCACAGTGACCAACGTTTAGTAAGACATACGGGAAAAAGCTACATTGACACTGAAACATGATTTGATTTACGATCAATTTAAATCGAAAGTGCGCTTGTGTAAGTTAGAGGAAAAGCAGCACCGGTAAATTGTTAACTTGTTACGTTTAAGAAGGTCCACAACAACTCGAAGACTAACCATTTGTATGACTTGTCAATTAAAATGTACTCATCATTGCTGAAGAAACAATTAGATCGCTACATGAAAAATCAGACACGATTTGTTACATTGTCGGTTAACTATTTTAAGCACGAACGTTCAATAGTTGCAATCATTGTCTAAACAATCAGCAACGTTCTCTGCAGAAATAAAACTATACCACACTAGTAACCAATCAATGCCTATAAGGCATTTTAATGACTGATATTTGTCTCATTAATTGCTTATTTGTTTTTTCTTTGAGATGTCTTATGATGAATTGGTAAAACGGGAGATCTTTATGTAGTTAAATCGTTAATTTGAATATTTTGAACAAAACGTTCATATATAATAATTACGTTTGATACGATCTTTATATTACCGACATATATTAATTTGTGTTGGATAGCATCTTTATGCTGACGTATGCCTCTATGGAAGAATTAATGATATAATCGCAGTGGTACAAAGTAGATGACTAGTTTCTAATTCAGGAAATAAAATGAAGTACAAATAATGTCGTATACATTCAAACATATTTACCCCAAATTAAACGAATTGAAGCATTTAATATAAATTTAAAAGAACCCCTACAACAGTACATGTTATAAAAATCGGAACATCGCATTCAATGTACACGTTGTTAAGATAATCCAGTTTTACGCAGTTGGATATGCATTTCTGTGTTAATATAAAAAATCACCAATTTGCGGTAAAATTTCGTTTAAATAAATACATATGTATGTATAATATTATATTTAATGTCGTTTAGTATGTACTGTCCTGTATGGTAAAGGTAACTTACTTATAGCCTTTAATAGAAGGCTAGCAGATGTTGACGCTTATTTCTCTCTTGATAATGATTCTTAAGATCCAATATTCCCATTTATAAATTGAATCGAGTAAGAAAATGATCGAGCGTATTCAATTATCTGTATATTTTAACTGATAATATTTTTAATGTATCGCTTTCCCAATATAGAACAGCTTACTGTTTAAACTGATTTAAAATAAATTTATTCATAAAGGTTGATCAAATTAAAACATCCTCAACTCAAAATGGGTAAAATGATCAAAGGTCAACCATTCGAATTTTATTGAATCCCTTATCTCTATAAAGTTATACTTACACGTGTTATATTTATACTGGATGTATTTAAAAAATCGCTGGATCAAGCTTGTCCTTGAAAAACCACTAAGTAGACCTGTTCTAATAAATCAGATTGAATTACGAATAATCCGTGTTAACGGAAATATATTTGGCAAAGACCCTGAAGGAATTGACTAAGGCCATTTTGGTGTTTTTTCCACTGATTGCTTTTAATTGTAGCAGAGTTAAAACATGCTAAATGGGGACTAAATGTGCATAGGCGTGTTAAGAAGTCCAATTGTTGTGCAAATAAACGTATATATACCTAAATATACGAATTAAAATGACTAATGCTTAAATGTTTTATTTATCTAAAAGCGTAATAGTTTTTATTGTCTTTTATCCGACCCGTTGTAAGTCTTTTTGTTTACATTCAATTTGCCAGAGTCTTTGAGGCTTGCTATGTCTCGCGTTTACGTTAAAGAAAATACATTCAGAGATAAAGCGGGCATTTGAAATGTAAATGAAGTAAATCAGGAGTTACACACTGTCGCTTCAAAACTTCTGTTAATGATGGTGCTGTTGCTTTTAAGCAAGTTGTATAGTTCAAGTTTGACAGCCGACATGCGCTGAACTTTATGTCATGTTGCTTTTCGTCGTCGCGCATTGTTGTTCGTTTCTGCAGAAGTCGACTTTACGTATGTTCGCCAGATTACATTTTCCAATAATATATCAGATTTTTTATTTTGTTACGAAGACAATTATCTGTCTCAGAATTGTTAAATACAGTATACAGTGTATTTAATTATGCTATTTAACAATATTGCATTGACAAAGAGTCAGTCGCTTTTAAAACTGATTCTGAATAATTGTACTATTACCACGAGCCTAAATAAATTAAAGTAAGAGTCAGAGTTTCAAAAAAATGAAAATTTAACTGAAAAATAAAGGCCCAAAGGCTAAGCATTTTATGTGAAACATCATAAGGCTCTCGATATGACTTCAAGTCATTATAAAATGGTCACAATTTGTCAAGCAACGAGAGTCACACGAATATATAAACCATTATATATATGCACAATATCGAGTCACCCAGAGCTTTGATGGTTCCAACTTGGTATCAGAAGACGGTCCATTCTAAGTGCTTTTTTTAATTATGCCCATTGCATCACGACTTGCCACCCCAAATATGACATAAGAACAATTATTGAACAACGCGGGTCCTAGTTTTACTTTTTATACACCCTCTTACTAGTTTTGGTCTTATATTGTAATCAATAAGCTGTATTTGAAATAACAAAATGTTACAATAAATACACGTTGTTATAAAAACAACATAAATGCCATGATTGTAAGGCGGGTTTTAGAGTATACTCTATATTTTAACTTTCCATTTAATTACATGACAGTACGTTTCCGTTCAATTTCTAAACATCTTAAGTTCTTGAAGTACAATTTTAAGCTTATACCCCTATTCCCTCAACCAAAATATTGAGTTATGGTTAGATATGGCTTTTCTTCGCTGGTGGACGTTTAAAATATGATAACTATCAATAGAAGTTTAGTCAATTTTCTAGCAATATTAAAAAGTAACAAAATTCAGTGTTGTGGAAACTACTTTAATCACATTCATTACTAAACAACTAGGAGCTATCATCACACGAGTGAATAATCGTCAAATTTAAAATTTGTTTTACATAGACGTGATTAAATAAAGAAAAATAGAATACATTTATTTTTAAAGCGTTTTTATATCGCTGCATACTTATGGACAGGGGACATTTTACACATTAAAAAATCAAAGAATCGATCTACCTTTGTAAGCCAAACACTAAATTTAAATTTGTCAAAATTTGTTAATATTTGTTAAACATTTAAAACTTAGTAAACGTGTATTGGATATTTCATCCTTAATTGTTGGCCTCTTGTCTTCCAGTAATGTTTGCTATATGTTTACGAATGGACATATAATTTTAAGTGAGCATTTAAAATTATTGGCATAAAGTGAGCAATTTACATAACGATTACATTGTATAGAGTGCATAACATGCCTAAAAGAGATACTCTTAGACCTCGAGTTTTGACAAAAAGTGTTTATAACATAAAACAAAATGTCTCGTAACTAACGGTTTGGGGAACATTTGGAACATAAAACATTTAGATTGAACCAGTCGGGAAATTCTTCAAAGGCGAAGTGTAGATAGTTGTCATTAAACATGTCTGTAAATAAAAACATAATCACTGACTAACAATAAGACAACGACTGCTACACTGCAAACTTCACTTTGTTTACTGCAATGCCTATCAAGCCAATCCATGCTACACTGCATACTCCAAAGAAGTCTTATACATGCTATATCAAGGAAACAAATGCAACCCTGTATGCTTAACTAAGTCTACTTCATAGTCTATAGAGGCAAAGCATACTACATTGTATACTTTACCAAGTCTGTGCCATGTTATACCAAGGCAACGCATGCTACACATCATACTTCACAATGTCTACTGCATAGTCTATAGAGGCAAAGCATACTACACTGTATACTTTACCAAGTCTGTGTCATGGTATATCAACGCTACGCATGCTACACTGCATATTTCATCAAGTCTTCTACATGGTCTATCAAGGAAACGCATGCTACACTGCATATTTCATCAAGTTTTCTACATGGTATATCAACGCTACGCATGCTACACTGCATATTTCATCAAGTCTTCTACATGGTCTATCAAGTAAACGCATGCTACACTGCATATTGCACCAAGTATACTACATTGTCTATCAATTCAACGCATGCTAAACAGTATACTCCAGTAAGTTTACAACATTATCTATCAAGGAAACGACTGCTACCCTGCATGCTTCACTAAGTCTACTCCATAGTCTATCAAGGCAATACATGCTTCACTGCATACGTCACTAAGTCTTTTACATGGTCCATCAAGGCACCGCATGCTTCACTGCATACTCCACTAGGTCTACGTCATGGTATATCAAGGCAACGCATGCTACACTGCATACTCCACGTTTTGTGGCGTCTTATCTGGATCCAAACTGTTTGCAAAGACCTTCAAAATTCGGTTCCAGCACTGAAAGGGTTAAAGCAGTTATGCAATGAATGTTTGATGATGTTTTTTTTCTAAAGGATTCTTTATTTTATTTTCAGGTTGACTACACAAATATCCTGTTTGGTTGTGGAGATAGAATCATTTTTTTGTGAAAGTTTGATTTCAGACACTTAAAAATCGAAATTGTCGTGTATTATTAGGCATGGCAGGCATTAGCAAAGCATCTCAATCAAGTATTAATTATTTTACTTTGTCAATGTCAATTCATTGTGTATGCTATTCACCTGTTTGCCTTGCTTTTTATAAGAATGACACAAAAAAAGAAAGCATTTGTAAAGTATTAGTTAATTTTTTTTTATATAATCTTAGACGAGATGTTTAGTGAATATTTGTCATAAATTCTTCTTTAACTTGATTAAATCTGTCATATTTTATTTAAAACGTGTTAAGTATATTTGTGTTACGTTTTATATGTTTATCATTAGGCCTACTGTTTTAAATTGTGTTCATCTGCAGCCAATGAATGGTAGCGGTGCACATTTGTATTTGTTTATTTTTTTTCCATTGAATAATGCTCATTTAATTTATATTTCCCTATAGATATATACTTAATAAAGTGTTAGTTTTGTTTAAAAAAACAACTTCTTGTTTATTAATGTTCTAACTTCTGAATAAAATATGAATCGCTGTTTGTTTCCGTTTAAATCAAAGAAGCGACATACCACGCCTACAAAAAAGTAGTTCTCAGAATGGGCGGGGCTAAAACATAGAACGCTAAAAAAATTCATTGAGTAAACCAAATATGGGCGGAGTTTTAAAACGGATATTGATGGGCGGAGCTTAAAACTGTTATCGGATGGGTATCCGATAACACTTTAAAATAACACGTCAGCGTCTCCAACGTAAATGCGCTGTCGTGGCATAATAAATTCATTTATCGGGTCAATGTAACCGACCAAGATGTACACATTGCAATAATATAAACAAATGTTCAAGTTTTAATAGTAGTGTTACTGGTTTATCGTATGATTTACGCTATGATGTTGATTGTACTTCGCGCAATGTTATATATCTTATTACATGTAAAAATTGTAATAAACAATACGTTGGACAAACTAATCAGAATGTTTCCCGCAGAATGAATAGCCATATAGTTGATATCAGAAATTGTTCAATAAATCCTATTTCACATGTTGCTACACATTTTGGATCCATTGACAATGATTGCACTTTATCAGATTTCTCCTTTGTACCTATTGATGTTGTTCAAAACAATCTAGACCGTTTATGTAAAGAAACATATTGGATACATAAATTAAAAACTATGATTCCTAGCGGTCTAAATAATAAACTGCTGTATGACATATAGAACATAAACATAATTTGCATATACATTTGATGTTTGTCAATTACTATGTTTTTTTATAAATAATATTATTACTAATAGATTATTGTATCATCACTGATCCATCTTTGTATTATGTATTATGTAATATTATGTACTATACATTTTTCCGCCAAACGACGTTACGTTATTGTATGACGTTGACGTCACTTCCTTTGCATTTGTTTATATTAATGTACTACTGATAAAGGCTATGGCCGAAACATGTTTAGTACCTAAGACATTTTAATAAACAGTGACGTGTTTGTACGATTTATTTAATTTTATCATATAATTTTATTCAAATACAATGATTTCTTGCGATGTGAATTTTACAATGTCTATATATCCATAGTAACCACGATGTGTTTGTATGCCGCTTCGGAAATATTAACTCTTATATGTGGAACTAACACAAAGTCTTTTGTTAGGTATCGGGCAGGATGGCCTCGACCTGAACATACCCATTGACGAGATGAATAAAGTCTATTTTCTCAAAGAAAGTATGTATATAAAATAGCTCATGTAAGCACGGGTAAAAATAGATATGCAATATAAACAAGTAAGTATATAAGTTTTTATGTTGTTTGTATACAATTAAGCTCCAATCTAAGAAACCCGGCTTAATCAATGTGCATTAAATATAGATAATGTTTATCTAGAGATTTAGATAATACATGAATAGAAACAAGTCTGAACAGACAAATCTGGGTCGACACTTTTGGCCTAGACGGAATTTTCATGTACTAAAAAATACCTTAAAACAAAGTTTCGTCCCATATTAGCATCGGTAGGCTCGTGTTCTCAATTGGTACTCAATGAAAACTATTAAATATTTATTATCATAAATTTTGTAATAGTTTTGTGTAAACCAAGTAACAGAGAAACAACTTTCATATAATCATTTTAAACTGGTATTATAAGTAAATATCAATCAACACGTGTGTTTTTCAACTTATTCCGTTTGCTTGCGTTTAATATTTTCGATAAAGTTGCTTCTTAGTTGATTTTTTTTTTAAATGTTAGACATATAAATTAAAGTTTTTTCTACAGCGATCACGCTCATGGACACATTTGATTGAATAATAGTTTGAAATGCTATTGTATGCGATATTCAAGCCCATTATTTATACGTTTGAAGATGTCCAACGACCCCGAAAAATGTTAAAAAACTATGCAATAAAACAATTACGAACAAGTCATGCATGTTCATGGTTTTAACTGTTCGGGGATTTCGAAGGAAAGAGAGAGTCGTTTGTTTAGAAGCAATGAATGAGTGTTCGAGGATCCGTGTGTTTGATTAGAAGACGAGCCAATATCTAACACGTAAAGGTCTTACAATTCTTAAGTAGTTAAAAAAACACATTGTTTTTTGTTGTTTTCTGTTTTCACGGGGTAAAAAACATACCGACAACATTACATGACACATCAGGACAACAGCAAGCAATATATGTTAAAGATTAACAGCAATAAAAATACCATTCAAATAAGGTATTCAATATCTTGGTCGCAAATATCACTGAAATGCAAAGAATTCTATTTCTGGATATCACATGGGAAATTGTGTGCCTGTATATAAAACGAGAATATTCATTTTCATCCTTTGTCCTTGGCTCTTTAGCTCATAGGCTTTAAATGGTCACCGTAATACATTGTTTGAATATTCTATTTTAAGAAAGCAATTGGACGGCATAAATAAAGTAAAAGTTACATAAATAATTAAAGTTATTTTATACATCTCTAAGAGAGTTTGCCTTTGTCAAAGGATGGACCCACATACTGCTAACGAATCTATACATAGGAAATATATAAGAGAATTACAATAAAATGATTGACAAGACAGGATCAAGTGAATATAAAACTCCACGAAGAAAGACCTGGAATAAAGTCGCGTCTCGAAACTAGATAGAATATCACTGAAGACGCTCATATATATCGATAAAATAATCTTAGTGGATAAAAATGTACTTTTGAAAGTTTCTGGGTTTAATGATCTCAGATGTCTTTCATGTAGGAACACACAAATAGAAACGTCTTCTCTTAGATCTTGTTATACCTTTTTAAAATAAAAGATTGATTTTTTTACAAGCTTCAATTTCTTGCTTAGACTTGAAGTTTCAGAGGTTGTGTTTTTGTACCTGGAACTTGGGATGCTCGGATTAGAATATTAAATTCCAAGCATTTGAGTGTAAGTGTACGCAACAGCGCCATAACTTTGACCGATTTAGATGACCATAATTTAAGTACTCCTACAACACACACATTGTCGTAGTTGAACCGAATCGTTTGCTTTGTAACGTTTAACCTTAGATAGCAATTTAAATTAGTATAGAAAAATCTCTCAGATCGTTCTGTCGCCGGTATGTCCGTCTGTAAGCCAGTCTACTGGCCGACTCGCTGCACACAAATATTACTCAAAATAAATACCGAAACCGAGCCCTACCCTCGCTGCGCTATCCATGAGAATATTGAAATCTTCATTAGACAACCAAAATTGATCGTGGATCATTGATACCCCGTTGTAATTTTCATAGAATTCCAACTCTATGGAGTGTTATCTTGTACAAGATTTAAGTACCAACATATGATAAAGGTGTCGTTTCAAATAATATCTTTTTTAGAAATAGAAGCTGATCATAAACATTGTTTTTCATATAAATGGGAAAGTATTTACGTTCATATTTTATATCATATCAAAATAATGAAAACATATTTACGGGTACACTAGCATAATTTCAAAAGGGTATACAACCTAACATGTTACGCCTCTATACCATCAGAAAAGTATTTTCGAATAATATCAAACGGGTACTGGAGATTCTCAGTTTATACTTTATATATTCAACGGTGTTAATGTCATAAAAACTCATTAAATCAAAATTGACAAAAATAAGAAACTTGAAAGAAACTTTAATAATTGTAAACTAATAAAGTGAAATTTAGTTGACTTGTAAATGAAGATTTAAAAGAGACAACGTGATTTTAATCGACATTTATTTCCATAGCGTATAAATGTTTTCTCTCTACTATATCGTTATAGAATGTACGTTTTATGCATTTTAAAAGAGATAAATGTAACCATATTTCGTATTGTACAATAGATTTTCATAAACAGTGACTCAAGTCGCGTACTGAAATAAATAATGTATTGTTGTTTGCATACGGAACCAGTAATTTTTGCGATTTCTGTTCATTCAACACGATAATTATTGCGTAATTTAAACCACGTTTTTTATTGTCTTAAACTTACTATATGTACTTTCATGGATAATATAATTGTTAGACCCAAAACTACTATACTACAACGTATCTTACATCCAAATTGTAGAGATGATCACAGTAAAGTACACTACTCAAATATCTCCCAATTCGCTAGTGAACATTTGTTTATTATGCTGATGTCTCGCGAAGCCAGAACACAGTCATTAAATCATCGAGAAACGTGTCCCACGAGCCCCTTCATGAGAAGAATTAAAACAATATTGTCTCGAAACACGTCCAATTGTTTCAGCTTCTTGTTTTATTAACACATAAGTATTGATTTAACATTTCTTATTGAGGAGTTGGAAAAATTTAAACACATATAGACATAATAAATAAAAGTAATTGAGTATCAATATTATCTCCCGTACGTCTTTCAATACTTGAAAAATTAATACCAAATATGTCATTTTTGTTACATTATTGACAATACAGTTAGTTTCTTTCTTTTCCGTTTGTGCTATAATAACCTATTTGCAATCATAGTGGAGTTATCTGCGTTTAATATCTTATCTAACGTTATATCACAAACAAACTATTAAAACGTATTATTTGAAGCATCGAAATAAATATTTGTAAGAAAACTACTTAGCATCTTCATTTTATCAATGTGAGATGTTGATACTTTAAAAATAGTTTATCCGATCTTTACCAAACTTAGTCTGAAGTTGTATCTGATGATGTCTATGTCAATTTTGAATATGGGTCATACCAGGTCATAAACTAGGTCACGGGGTCACTTAGTGCGTTTTAAACATTAAGCATGTTGTCCGCTCTCTAATTAAAGAAGTTTTCATCCAATTTATTCACCAAACTTGGTCAGAAGTTTTATCTAGATGATCTATATGCCAAGTTTGAACATGGGCCATGCAGGGCAAAAACAATGTCACGGGATCACATAGTGCGTTGTTTCAGCATGGTTTCCACTCTCTAATTCAAGTAGTTTTCAATTGATCTTCACCACAATTGGTCAGAAGTTTTATCTAAATGATCTCAATGCAAAGTTCGACCATGGGCCATGCCAAATAAAAATACTAGGTCACGGGGTCACTTAGTACGTTTAACACATACAGCATGGTATCCGCTCTCTAATTCAAGTAGTTTTCATCCGATCTTCGCCACATGTGGTCAGAAGTTGTATCTACATGAAATGTAGGTCAAGTTTGAACATAGGCCATTCCGGGTCAAAAACTAGGCCACAAAGTCACTTAGTGCGTCTTAAACATTGAGCATGTTTTTCGCTGTTTTTGTGTGCAGACAACATGCGAAATATTCTGTGTCAATGCGGCATGTGGAAGTAATGATGAACATTGATAGTGTGTGACTGGTATGTAGTTATTATGCACAATAAGCTGACCCGATGTTATGAGCCGGATGCCAAAGTATTATTTGATGATGCAAACTGGGCATATAAATGTATTTGTTTCACAAGAAAGTCTTGAGTTAAATGGATGTCCAACTGACA
Source organism: Dreissena polymorpha (assembly GCF_020536995.1). NCBI lineage: Eukaryota > Metazoa > Mollusca > Bivalvia > Myida > Dreissenidae > Dreissena > Dreissena polymorpha. The sequence goes on along the minus strand of NC_068355.1, from coordinate 69,312,651 downwards.
GTTTTTGACTGTCTTAAAAATATCAAATCCTGCTGATGACCAGCGGCCTGCCGCACTTCTTCAAACAAAAGTGACCTTTTGCCATTATGTATAAAAACTAATTCACTGATTCTGAATAAACCAAAAAATGCAAACGTAAAGATAGCCTTGACCAAAACAAATTCAAGTTAATCATGAGCGACCATAGGAATAATTAAACAACGTTTTTCCAACATAGAGATCGTTATAGGATCTCTTTTATCAACGTCAGGCCTTTGCCTGCGACAATCCTCAAGTATTTTGCTAACAGCAAATATGTCCGAAATGCAGTATCAACCGCTAATCCATGATAAAATAACAACCCCGATATGTACGTAGTTATAGAAGAAGGCGAATAATGCTTCTCAAAACAATACGTAACAAACATAATTATATGACTAGGGAGCCGGCAATACTACAGCTAACCTATACAACTCACTGAATTTATTAAATAATAATATCGCAGTTTTAAATTCTAATTGCGTTTTGTTAGAAATGCCTGCGAGAACCAATTATTTAGCTCTAAATTGAATTTGCTCCAAAGACAATCCGGCATTGGAGTTTCTGCCGTGTCCGCATACGGGGTCAGTCTCCGAAAACGCTCTTGCCTAAACCGTGATAATGCATTAGCAACATTGTTTTGCAACCGTGAATATGGTCCGCTTTAAATACACATTTGTAAAAAATTCCTTCCATGGTACGTACTCTCAATAAAGCAAGAACGCGATCTAACTAGCACTACATCGATTTCAAAATGTAAACAACGGCCTTATCTAACGTGATGGTGTGATTGATTTATACCGCATGAAGCTTAAATCAGACGTCAGCGAAAGAGTCTTCCAATAACAATGAACAGGCAATACAAATTTACTGAGCCTATTAGAGACTGCATTACTTTGATCTTAACCTTTTTACTGTAAAACAACGTTAATTTTTCCGACAACCTCTTAATTTTATCTGCGGGGATCCGGACAATTATATTAACAGTGTCATGTTCGAGCCCTTAAAATACTAAAACGTGACAGGTTCTACCGTCCTCTCGTTAGCTAATGGCATCGCATCGCTTCAGTAAATATTTCCATGTTCCGTCGACAGTCCTGTTCAGATATGTGCCAAGAGAGGAAGTCATCCAAATAATGCAAAAGCTTCCGGTTTGTAAAATGGACCTTGGAAACATAGAAATTTCATAAACGTTTCAAACAATTTAAGTGAAATACTGCAACCAAAAGCCACACATTATCGAAATAGTTTTTTTCATGAAAAAACCCCCAAGCAATTCAAAGTCACAAGGATTGATTGGCAACAATCTAAATTCACTCTTTATGCCCATGTAAAACAAAAAGCAATTTAAACCCAGATCCTGAAACATATAAATCGTTTAGTCAAAATACGAAAAATTCACTGAACATTTTTGGGATCGATATAATCATTAATTGAATTTGCATATGGATATGACAAGAGATGAATTAATCTCGCCCGGCCATTTGTTCCTTCGCCGATGCGAGATCGACCGCCGCAAGCATCCCCCGTCTATGTCCTCGTTCCGCTACGGCTTGTCTCACCCATATTCGCATTCCCCGACCCCTACCCGGCATTGAAGGTTTCTGATATATTAATGTGTAAACACGTGTTTCTCAGTCAAATCTATTTCGCACAAAGACAAGCTGCGTGAAACACAGGTTTATATACCGTATTTATGACGTCAGACAGTCACTACTGAAATCGATTTCACGCATAGATTATTGTCGTTTGCTTGTATCTTATGATCGATACGAAATATAAACCTTTATCTTCCGGAGCAGGTATTCTCTATTTTAAATAAAAGATTTTTTTTATAGACATTAATTTTTATTAATTGTGTAGTGCAAACTTCACTGGCCTATGCCATCATGTGGTGGAATGTGACGTCATTCTTATATTAATTAAATAACGTTAGTACTTATATTAATTAAACTATTCATCAAAAAATCAAAATGCTAATATAAATGACATTTTGCGATAAGCTGCCTTATAATTATATATGATACTTTAGTTAATTGTTTATTTTTTTCCATGTTTTTCAGAATATTATGTATGTTTTGTGGCAGCTGGTATGTTATTCAAAATTTTAGAAAGGACACATGCTTTGAAGGACAGACTTTAAGTTATCTGTTTATGATTTTAAGACGAGTACCGCCATTAAAATACCTAAAAACACACTATTTATGAATCATATAAATTATAATTATAAAAAATACTCACTAATTTGAATCATACATAGTACTCGAAAACGTATTTTATGATGATCTTATGTACATGTGAATTTACTATTATTACTACAATTCAAACCGGAACACAAGATTTTACAGTGTAAGGTACTCGTTTACTCACTGGAACTAATTGATTAAAAAACATTCGAAAAAGCCATAATACGCTGCCCAGTTTTCCAATTATGTAAAAAAGTAACACATCTATTTAAACTATGAATTTAGGTTAGTTATTTATGCAATGCTTTACCAACAGTGTGGAATACACCGCTCTCTACTATCTGGGGTGTTATCTCGCTCATGCGGATAAGTGATTGAATTTTCTCTCTATCTAAATCATGTGAAGCGTACATTTATCAACTAGGAAATAAGTACTGGTAATAAGAACAATATCTCAACCACGGCTATTCTCATCAAAGCTCTGTTCATAAAAGGAAAAGCAATCAGCAGTTTCAGAACGTAATGCCTTTGCACCAGAGAAGATAACAATCTCAGTTTAAAACCCAAAACGCTTCAAGCGATCATATTTCAGAGAAACATTTTTAATTAAACAAGTTTCATTTATCATATCAAAAGAACAAAATATGCTATAAGCACACAAGTCAATTCAACTTGAACTCCATGCAAAATTATGTCACTGAAAGATTCGTATTACCAATATAATTGCTTGCTTATTTTAGAAAAAGTGAAATATTGATGATTATAAACAACATTTATATCGTGCATCCGCTAGATAAATTTATGTTTTATAATTTTGATTTTGCATTCTTGTTTCACGTATTACCGATTGTCGTTGTATTCTGAATCGAAAATTTATATTAAAGAAAAGTTTACCAAAGATTTAAGTATCTTTCCCCAATCTTTTCCTAGCAATTTAATACAAATTTCTTTCTTATTTAGCTTTTATATATGTTTAAATTGTTGGCCTGGGGCGTAGCCCCAGGGCAATAGTAATGATACAAATTTCTGAGCCTATCCGAATTGGCTGGCTGCCAAAAACCAAATGCCCAAAAGTCCGATTTACCACTCCATTCATGCACAATAAAAGTAGTTCTTCGCGTATCTCAATAACCTGCCTGGTAAATACAAAACATCACAATATAACATTACCGGTCATAAAAAGTGAAAACAAATTACTTAAGCAAAATTGCTAAGCATTGGTTACGACATAGTTTTTATTGTTTACATATTCATGCGGAAATAAGTTCCTCACTTGGGGTCTACGCCGAAAAGATACGACTGTTTGCGGAGGCAGTACGAAGATTTTTTTCTGAGACAGTTTTGAAAACATTACATTGGGTATTTATGAACGTATTTTAAAATATTGTTATTTTATTTTGCGTTAACAAGACATTCCAAAAAAAAGAAAATTAAAAAAAAAAACACAAATATTCACGATCATTCTCGGAAATGGACGAAGTAACCGGATATGGTATTTCACTGCGTAGATCGAGCGAGCAAATTGAGCGTGAAAAGTTCTATATGAGACAAAGTATACTCTGTACACCGTTCTTTATCAGGGTATGTGGATTTTATTCTGTTTACACATTACAAAAGAAGTATGAGTGTTTTCCTAATCTGTTAATTATGTCATAAAAAGCTTTTTTAGGCTATTTAAAGTAATTTATTTGACGCCAACAATAAAAGTGTTTTGCGGCCATGTTGTTGTTATTGGTGTTGTATATCTTCACCGCCTATGTAGACGAACCTCTACCAAATCTGTAGAGTTTCACAAAAGGTTATCGTTCCCACCACCAGTATCGTGTAGTCCACCGTCTATGTAAACTGTAGTATATACACAAATATTGTCTTTTCTTACAGTCTCTGATCTTCTGCACTCAACCGCTAGGGTCAATCCGTATAAATTCGGACAAAGGAAGAAATTCGGACAATTGTTCTTCCCAATCACACTTAATCTAGCCCCAGGCCTTCAGCGCCTACAGCGCTTTGATTGCATTATGCATGCAAGCATGGAAATAGACCAGGTGTGAGGTGTTGAATAATGCAAATATAAGCACAAAAGTTGTGTTCTCTACCGTAATACAAGATAGATAATACTGATCTAATCATAAGTCATGTTAAGTGAAATTCATAAAAAATGACAATAGTTGACAAATAGAAACTTTGAGAATACACATATTCTATAATGTATCCTTGATCATTAAATGGATTAAAATAGTTTAGTTTTACCACATCGTTTTTGGTTACAGAAATTTCAAAAGTAAGAAGACGCTTATATTATTATTACTTGTCGAAATCCTGAAGACGTAATCATGATCTGTAGGACATACTTTAAGAAAAATAGCTCCTGGAATCATGTATGAAATTAATCAATATTGATTTATTATATATAAAAAGATGGTCCGTTAATATATGTGAAATGGTCGATCCCCACCGTGGCAGCGTTCTTTAGATCTCCCCCAAAGACACCAAAAACTGGTTCTAGGCCCAGGAAACAGACTCGAGAGCGTTTATATACCGGTAAGCCTTGGGCTTTCGATGCAATCGAGCTCAAATAAATAGGTTTAAACCAAATGTTTTTCGTCCATATACAATAACAATTGATAAACACTAAGCTTCAGTGGCTACAGTTTTTTTAAGTAGATTCTTAATTAACTAATTACAAAAAATACGTCAACTTAATCTTACTCAGGGCAATAATACTCGATACCAATATAAAATATAATTGGATATAGTGTGGTGTATAACAAATATGACAACATAGGGTTGACTATGAATTGCATGCCATATTTTAAATCAGAATTTCATGACCATGGTCCGTTTTCAATTTTTTTAAGACACTTAACTTCAATTTATCTTTATCAAAGTAAATTGGCCTTAAATGTTACATCATACAAATAATGATGTTCTTTGCAAATTTGTGAAGATGCACAAACGTTCTTTTCTTAATAGGTAATCTTTACATGTCGACATAGTCGTAAAGTGCATCACGCAAGACAAAGGACGTTGCGTTATGTTTTTCGAAATTATAACGTTTTGTAAAAAAGTGTTCGAATTAAATTGATTATGAGACAGGACGTATGAATGTGTATTGTTTAAGCTTCCCTTGTTTTCATAGGTTATTACGACATAAATACTTATCCAAAAGACGGGCGGTTACGTAGAATTTTAGGCTAAAAAAATCAAAATCCCTTTTTTCCCTTATTCTATATTTCCATATCGATGGGGGTATAAGAGAACAATTTGAAACGCTTATTACAGAAGCTTAATACGCTGACAGGAAGAGACTTGGTTGCTGATGACTGCACTATCAGGTTAGAATTATTGACTTATCTTTAATTGTTTGTCACGGTCTCCGTAAAAATCAACTCACGGAAATACTTCGCTTGACCATAGATGTGATGATTTAATTCTTACATAACTTTATTCCATCGAGGTCGATACATTGAATTAGATTTATAGTTGTTTAAAAGACGATAGGACACTTCATTAGCTCTGGAAGTAAAATATAGTTTTGACAGGTGGTCATTAACTTGTTAGTGATAATTATACAAGATAAATGTCTGAAAATAAATAAGCTAGTTCGTATCTTTACTTTCCACCATGTATAAGGGGAATCAACTAAACAGTGTATTTTATATTGGAACAATGTGAACTGATATCTATAACACAAAAGAACACGATTTTCAGAATGAATTCTCAAGTCAAACCTTACAAACTGACGAATTTCAACAATCCATTTATTTGTTGACATTTTCTGATAAACGTTAACACAAATTTCATGTGCTTTATTAAATGTATACATACACTTCAGGTTTTATAAAGTAGCCTGTTAAATACTTATGCAATTATTACTCGCCGCTTTAGTAGTTGAAAAAAAAACTTTTATCTTTATGTGTATTTAACAATGAAGTATATAATGACACGCTTTCACCAAAACATTCAAAAATTAAAATCTTAAAAATATATAAGAATATATTTATCATTCAATGGTCAAGTGTTTTCTTAAAATATTCAGCAATGGTAGAACAATATCAAATAATAAGCCCCTTAGACTTTGTGTCCATGACATGAACTTCTTCACGCAGTCACATTTTGTTATTGTTACGCCTTATACAGATTTATTTCGTTGCTTATCTTGTTCACAATCATAATATTGTGAACAAAATGCACAATACAGGCAAAGATCGGTATTTCTGAGTCGTTAAAAATAAAAAAATAAGATAACCTGACTATTCAATAAAAAAACCTTAATTAAACGAACGGATACGTATGGGCTGTTTTTCAATCGTCACGTCATTTCAGCCGCCAGTCCCAGTATATACGTTTTCGACACCAGATGCAATGCTTTCCTTTTGTATATAATAAAGCTACTGTTAAATAAATTCCTGCTTAGCCTTACGATCTACGTGTTGTGAGAAAATTTTACACAAAATTATGTCGTCGTTTAGTGTAAGAAACTCTCCTATTGACCCAAATTCAAATTATGCTTATTAAAAAAAAAACTTACTTACAGTAAGTATCTGTGCCTTATATGTTGTATTATATGGTCCTTTATATACATAGAAACCCTGTTAACATGCGGACATTGTCGTTTGCTATTCTATTCAAAGGTCTTTTTTATGTGTGCAGTTTAGCTGCGTAAATGTTTTATTCACTTGCGAAATAAAACCAATACGTTGTTAAAGCGGACAATACAAGTTACGCGATAGTTGATTTATCGAAAAGTAGTGTCTTGTAACCGGATAATAACATGACAAACAGTGGTGTCTTCTTACTGGAAAATAACATCACGATAAGCGTTCTGACAAAATAGTAACAGTAACAAAGTCAGTTTGCATCGTTTCAAACGTGATTCGTGTCATCAAATTGGATTCTCATTGAAAAGAGTATTTACTCCAACACTAGCATTTGCGGTAACATTTATATCTCGAATGTCCATACGAAGAGTTAATAGGGTAGGAGAGAATTATTAACCTTGGTAAGTGGTAAGCAACTGTATATTGTGTAACCTATGCAAAAATGACATAATACTTTGTTCTTTAATGTTCGTATTATAATGATTTTTAAGAATGTATTAACTTCAAAATATTATAAAATCCGCCAAAAATGTTCAAGTTATCTAATCTACTTAATATTTGAAACAAAACTGTATGAAGAAAGCTACCCTTACCGAAAAAAACAGGCCTCCTGCAAACTGTTCTTGCTAATTTGCAGCAAAGTTGCAGCAATGTTGCCGCAAAAATGCTTTCTTGCAAACTTTTACCATGCAAATGAGCTTTGCGGCAACTTTGCCGCAAACTTCATTTGCATATGAGTTTGCAGCAACTTTGCCGCAAACTTAATTCACACGGTAAAAGTTTGCTGCAAATTTGCCGCAAAGTTCTTGCCATGTTCCTGCAAACTTCATTTGCATATTGGAGTTTGCGGTACCTTTGCTGTAAAGTTCTTGAAAAGTTGCTGCAAACTTCATTTGCATACGGGACTTTGCGGTAACTTTGCCGCAAAGTTCTTGCAAAGTTGCCGCAAAGTTCTTGCAAAGTTGCCGCAAAGTTCAAAGTTGTCACATGGTGAATGTTCTGTAAATGAAATTGCAAGCATACAAATATATAACCATGTTTAATTTAAAATGCTTTAATGCTGTCATATATGTGCATTGTGAAATAAGAATACAGTTTTTACAAAGAAAATAATTACAGAATTAAGTTATTATTGCTACAATTATAAAATTTTACGACTAGCATTGTGTTATCAATATTTATTAACCTCATCAATGTGACATTCTCACGAAACATGTTCACGAAATTTGTTAATTTTGTGTATATTTCGGTTAACTGTTCTTTAAAATGATGTGTGTTTTGAGTGTACTTTAACGCATGTTGTTATTTTACATGTATGTTAACAACGATCGCTTCACATGCTTAGGTATAAAACAAACTATTCAGTTCTGTTCTGTTAAGGAATAAAGACATGTTTATACTAGCTCGCAAGCAAGCGCTAAATATAACTGAAAACATTTCACGTCTAATTGATTTCCTTTATATGGACGAATGAAAAAGCTCACACGTGGAATGTCGAAAAGCAATATAACGCCACAGCCGATTAACCTGATTCTCTGTAATTATTAAGTTCTGGTCTTTCCTTTCCTCAATTCAAACAAGTCAGTGGACTATGTTAATCGGCCTAATCCAAGGATGCTTAAAACAAATAAGAGCAAAACGCATTGCATGCAATGAGATTTTACGAGGGTAAATTTATACACACTGTCGGAAAATGTATCGCTGTGTATGTAATTCACATGTGTACAGAGCGTCACAACATAAGACTACAGAACGTCCATATGTTTGTCACTATAATATTATGATTGTGTGTTCTAATTTAATATGTGTGAAATACTTACATTTTATTTAAAAATTGGTACAATAAAATTTCTTCTGATTATCTACTTCTCTTAATTACGCTTAGTAGTAATCACAACTCAAAAATCCGATTACAATAACTCAGCCATGTTAACTGTTGGTCTTGTGTCGTCATATTATCTCACCCAAGTGTTTTAAACATATATAAGGAAATGCAGTCTGAAAAGCGATATTTTCATTCTGCAAACTGCATTTCGAAGAATTAATAAATGTATCATTCCACTAGTATTTGGATTGTGTTATGGTCATTAACTGACCTAAGTGTGTTTTATCATTCATGTACGTTAATACTGTGAATAATATTCATACAGTGAAGTCTTTGCTTACAGTTTTTACAAAGCGTGTCGAGGCGTAAACAATTTACTTAATATCAGTAATTATGCACAATATTTTCTTTCTCCAAATTAAGATGTGTTTTCTATCTGTTATTTATGCGACAATTTAAATAACATTTGGCGTAGTCATAAAGCATAAAGGAAAAGACAAATACATGTCAAATATTTGTTGTTATAACATGTATAACAATCAACGGTACAACATTCTTTGGAAATTTATATTTTCCTAATTTCTTCGGAAAACGAGCTTTGAAAACGTAATTCCTTATTTGTAACATAATCAAAAATTGAGACGATATGCATGAACGTGTATCTACGGTGGCACTAAGGTGACATCTGTTGTCCAAAAAAGACAGGAAAACAGAAATTGTGTTTTCCGCTCCAAAAAAAAAGACCGGAAAACAGAAATTGTGTTTTCCGCTCCAAAAACAAATAAAAAAGACGGGAAAACAGCAATTGTGTTTTCCGCTCCAAAAAAGCCAGGAAACAGAAATTGTGTTTTCCGCTCCAAAAAACAAAAAGACAAGAAAACAGAAATTGTGTTTTCCTGTCTTTGTTTGGAGCAGAAAGCACAATCGCTATATTGTCCATCACCAAACTATTCGAAATTTATTTCGTCCTCGAAACCAAGTATGGTCGACAGTTTATCTATAGTAGCTGAGTTCCGTTTGTTTTCTGAATTGTTAAGTTATGGATAAATTAAATATTTACAATTCAGCCGAAGATGAGCACAAAACCATTGTTTTATACTTACGCCATCATAAAATTTTATGATCTTCTAGTTTTGTGTTGTTTTTGCTTTGTTTTAACAATTGCCGACGAGATACTAAAAAGTTTATACAACACGAGGCTAAAATTATTTAAACTTGAGTGATTGCAGTGAAGTGTTCAATCTTAATAAAAAGAGGTTGACATGATACGCACTCCAGCCGAATCTCACTCTTAAAACTGAAAACATTAAGTGTGTGTACACGACGAAACTTTTAAAAACCCGCTACTTGCACCGAATACTTTATATTCAATTAAATGTCCATCTTGCTAGTTAAAACTCATGTATTATTTGTGCATATAATTGTATTATAATACAATGAATGTTTGTGGTATGATTTTAACATTGTATATATATCCATAGTAAACATGATGAGTTTGTATTTTCCTCCGGAAATATTATCTGACACTTTCTTTGGAACTAACAAGTACTCTTTTGTACAGTATGGAGAAGGGCTGTCTTGACCTGCCCATACCCATGGACGAGGTGAATACAGTCTCTTTTCTAAAAAATATTATTTATATACAGTGTAGGAGCGGGTAAAAATAATGTACACATTGGAGATATATTTTACATTACAGCAGTTAATATACACATAGAACATGTTATTGTGTCACTTTGTCCTAGCTCGGAGTAAGCCTGTGTAAACAAGTCTGTGCATAAGATTTTAAGTTGTTAGTATACAAATAAACTGCGATCTAAGAAATCCGGCTTAATCAATTTGCATTAAATATAGAATAGAAACGCGTCTGAACAGACAAATCTGCGTCGACACTTTTGGCCTACACTAAATTTTCATGTAATAAGGATACCTTCAAACAAAGTGTCGTTCCATATAAGCCTCTGCAGGCTCGTGCTATGAATAGAGTTGTTTCTCTATTAATACTATTTAAAAGGGCCTTTTCACGGAGTGTGGCATGTATTGAATTTTGTCATAAAATGTTGTATATTGATAAATGTAAGCATTGGAGTAAAAGTCTTACGCTTAGACCACTCAGCCATTCGTGCTCATACAATTAGTGATGTATTTTATACTTTAATGGGCAATCCTCGTAGTGTCACAAAATATAAAGACATCGACAGAACTAACCAAATTATTAAATTGTTTTAATGGTCAGGATTTTGAATCGTCAAAAGATGCCTTTAATGGATATTTTAGAGCATGATCAAGGTTTAGTATTACTGCTTCTTCACAAATATCATGACTACAGCGAAATGTTACAAACCAAAGTAACAGAGAAGCAACTTTCATAGAAACACTTAAATCTGGTAACAAAGGCTACAAACAATCGACAAGTGTTTTCCTTCTGCTACAAATTCATTTTGCTTACATTAAATGTTTCGATATAGTTTCTTCTTTGTTTGAATTAATTCGTTTTAATGTTAGACAGATATATTTAAGATGTTTTTAAACGATCACGCTTTAAGGACAAATTTGATTGAACAATATTTTGAAATTCTATTGTATTCGAAATTCAAGTCCATTATTTAGATGTTAAAGGTGTCCACCGACCCTGAAAAAAGTTTAAAAACTATGCAATAATACAATTACGCCGGAAAAAGTCAGGTAATATTCGTAGTTTGCAATGTTCAAGGACATGCAAGGTGTTTGGATTCAATAAATAAGGTTTGGAGGAGTGGTGTGTTGATTAGAAGACGAGCCAATATCTACAACTTAAAGGTCAGATTCTTAAGTAAGTTTGTAAAACATATTGTGTTCTTGTTGTTTTGTTTTCACAGGTTTAAAACGAATCGACAGCATTACAGGACACAGGACAATAGCATGCAATTTACGTCAAAGATCAACAGCAATATAAATAACATTTAAATAAGGTATTCGATTGCTTGGTCGCCAATGTAACTGAAATGCAAAATAATTCTTTTCCTGGATATCACATGTGAACCTGTGTACATGCATAAAAAACAAGAATATCCATGTGTATGCTTGGCACTAGGCACGTAAGCTCAAATGCTTTTGAATAGCCGCCGTAATTCATTGTTTGCATAGTCTATTTTAAGAAAGTCATTAGACAGCATCAATAAACGATCAAGTTACATGGATAATAAAAGTTCAGTTGTACTTCTCAAAGAGAAGAGTTTTTCTATGTCCAATGATGGAGCAACGGCCTTCTATCGAATCTATACATAATATATTATAGAACGTGTTGTTTTACAATCAAATCATTGACAACACAGGATCAAGTGAATATAAAACTCAACGAAGAAAGACATGGAATAAATTCGCGTCTCGAAACTAGATAGCATATTACTGAAGACGCTCATATATATCGATAAAATAATCTAAGTGGATACAAAATGTAGTTTTTAAAGTTATCGGGATTTAATTTTTACTCAGATATATTTAATAGTAAGAATGCACAAATATAAACGTCTTCAACGGTTGAATGGTAAATAAATTAAATTAGCAAAATAAAACATCGGTTGAAAAAGGCGACTCAGTGGTAGTTAAGGTAGCGCACCCGTAATGGGCACATATCCAAATATAATCTAATATATTATTTTCTTAATCAACATCATTTCACTGAACTACATGCACATTTTTAGGTAGTCTTTCCATGCTTTAAAAAAATTATACTGATTTTTTTTCAAAACCACCCCACACTCGGCTTTTGTCAAGTTTATGTGCTACCCTGGGGTATATGAAAGTTCCATAATTCATCCAGATTTCCAAATATAGGCATGCAGTTGGTATGTACAGATGCAGTAAAGGTGTTAAAAGTTAAAACAAGATGAACAAAAAATTCTTTTACAGACTTTTATTTTTTATAACTTGTTATCTATGGAAGAGCGCCATGAAATGTAAGTGGTTTCAGGCAAGTAGAAATTGGGTTGGTTAAAAACAAAGTGTCATAAAATTCAAAATAGTATCATTTAAGTAATATTTGAATATAGCTTTTATAGATACACTATATACAGCAAAAATACAAAGAAAAAGACAGATTTACTGTTTACTTTTTGAAATAAAAATAAAAATGCAACATGCATGGTTTGTATTTTCAGCAGTAAATCACCCAATTTAGCAATAAACTTGTTTTAATTTTAACAAGAGCTGACAGCGCGCTTGACTATTCGAGTGCTTGGCATTATAACGTAAGCCATCATGGGGAAATTGTTCATATTCAATAATTTATTAGACGATCTTTCAAAAATAAAAAAGGAAAAAAAAAAAAATTTTTTTTTTTGGGGGGGGGGAGGGGAGGGTAGGGGGGTGAGAGGGGGGTATAATGTGGGGTGTGGTAATTTATTAGATTGTGTTTAAAAAAACAATTGGGGGTAGGGGGGTGGGGGTTAGGGGTGAGAGGGGTATAATGTTGGGTGGGGTTATTTATTAAATGATGTTTAAAAAAATGGTAGGGGCGTGGGGTATTGTTTGGGTGGAATCCATTGTGGTATTCAGGTAAGTGTTGTTTTTTCAAAGTAATAATAAAATGTGATCATAAATAAAGAAGTTATGGCAATTTAAGCAAAATGTTCAATTATCTAAGTGTAAAAGAGGCCATAATTATGTAAAAATGCTTGATACAGTGGTCTGCTCTTGTTTATAGGTTGGGGTCATGTTGGTAAACAAGTATGCAACATATTAAAGCAATATGTCAAAGGAAATAGGAAATATTTGGGGTAGTACGCAAACTTTAACATAGATTTATCAATAATATGCTTGTTCTAAGTATAAAAGGGGCAATAATTATGACAAAATGCTTGATATAGTTGTCAGCTCTTGTTTATAGGTTGGGGTGATATGATAACAATATGTTGAGGGACAATGAAAATAAATGGGGTAGTACGAAAATTTTAACATTTGCTGCATATTCTAAGTGGAAAAGGGGCCATCATTATGACAAAATGCTTGATAGAGTTGTCTGCTCTTGTTTATAGGTTGGGGTCATGTTGGTTAACAAGTATGCAGAATATGAAAGCAATATGTCAACGGACAAAGAAAATATTCGGGGTAGTACGAAAACTTTAACATTCGCACGCTAACGCTAACACTGACGCTGACGCAGACGCAGACGCAGACGCCGGGCTGAGTAGAATAGCTTTACTATATATATTTCATATATACTAGTCGAGCTAAAAATTGAATAATGTTTATAAAAATTGCAACATATTTAACAATAAACATAGCTTATTTGCCATATATAATCAAATTACGTTAGAAAAGAAATAAAAGTCGTCGCAAAAAAGTATACGTCGTCGGCAGGATTCAAACCTTCGCGGGAATATCCCAACATATTTCTTGTCCATCGCCTTAACCACTAGGCTACGGCACCTAATATTAGGCTCTTCAACCTTCGAAGAAATCGCGGGAAATCATTAGGGGTGCGCTACCTTAAGTCAAAGCCCTCGTATAAACAGTTACGTACATATTTCATAAACAGTCAATCTTTCGTTTGGAAAAATCACAGTTTATATATTTAGTTAAGTCGCGCGGTTTATCGCGTGGTTTTTCTCATACTGTTCGGCTATTGGTTCCTCGCCGTAAATAAAATTTAAAATTCTATAATAAATGATGTTCTGCTTCAAGAGCATGTGAAGTTGTACTTAACGTGTGTTCTCATTTTATTGTCATGCGTATATTTGCATGAAAGCAATCTGAAATATACGAAATACTTTGGCAAAAACGTGTGTTAGGTTAATAAAGCTATATCTCAAATATCTATCAATATACGCCCTGTACTTTGATGGCACATAGTTTAAGCATGAACGCGGTTACCTTGCATTTGCATATCCCGTTTCGGACGGGACGATTTGTTACGATTGTTTCCTATCATTTATTAGTCTGCTTTTATTGTTTAATTTACAAAAATGAAACAATAGCTAACATGATAACATGTACATTATTGTTCTCAATACCGCGCACTTGAAGATTTAGAACCTGTAATTTAATTATATCAATTGTATGCAGACATAAACACATGTCTTGGAAATAGGACAGTTCACGCGAAACTAAGCTGCCGTATGGCCATTTCTGTTGAAACATACTTTGTGCAACTTGGTAGTTATTATAATAGTAAACGTACACGAGGGATAAGAACGCGATGCTCCTTTCATGCCGTCGTACATTAATAATTATCCTAACGAATATAAACCTAAACTGGGCGTTTTTTTCCATATCGTTATAGCTCAGATATGTGAAAAATAGTTAGTTCAGTTTATAGTAACGCTCTTTTTGCTCAGACGATTTGTCGATGACAAACGATTAATCTCCCTTGACTTATTACAAGCTAATCGATTTAAAATTCAGATTTTATTATTTCCAACCAATCTACAACAATGGAAATTCATTCGACAAAAATAACTGTGCTAAATCCAGGACGGATATCAAAACAAAACAGACAGAGAATAAGATGTTGTTGAGAGTAGGAGATTGAATAGGTTTGTCCATAGAAAGTCGAGACGGCCGTGATTTTTGTAAATGACGTCAAACGCATCACATTCTAAGGCGGAAGCTTGGCTCCTTTTTAGTTTCAATCTCAGGAAATGATGTCTTCAATATAACGGACATATATTTCATTATTTCAATCATGCAACATGATCACCGTGTCTTAGATTACACCTTTCGTGTATTGCAAGTAGTTATGTTTTACGGGTTGCATTACTTACGTTAGTATTTTATCCTATTGTTCCTTTTATAAAAAATACTATATTCATAGGTATGTGCAAGATGAGGCCAGCCAGCTCAAAATAGATTAATATGTGTTAGTAGCACAAATATTAATTCATATTTTCAGAGAGACATACAAACACATTAGTTCTACTCTGAATAAAAAAAATGTAAAAATAATACCACAATAATTCATTTTAGTAAAATGCAATTTCTTGCTCAAATAGCACATTCATTTTGTACTATATTGAACATTATCTAAAAAATAGCATTCCTATAGTACAAATGTAATTCACATAAAATAAAAAAGGAGAGCAAAAATAGGCATGACACCAGTGTACTTAGATTGAATATTTAGTAGGATGTATTTTGTAACACAGAATGTTATTGGCTTTGGTTTATTGTATGAATATTCTTACAACGGACCAATTTGGGAATTCATTATTTTTTAAGTCGCCTGATTTCCGGATTTTCAATGATAAAAGTAGACTTCTCTTAATTCATGAAACATTCGGGATTTTGTTTGTTTGTTAACACTCAAAAGTATACCTTTACATTTCAAGAAGCAACACATATAGATAAGATGCATTTTTTCTATACAAATTCCAAAAATCATGCCTTGGCAAGATGGTGTTGAAATATTAAAATTATTTTTACATACATACATTATACATTTGTAACATTTTGAACGATTGTTTGGATGTGATCACAACCCGATGAAAGTTTTGTTAACGTTTCCTTATATTAATTACAAAATGTGCATTTATTATCATCAACAATTTCCATTTTAAATAACAGAGATTTGGTTCATTAGATTCTATGTATTGTTCCAGTATGTAGCGATTGTATATAAGTATCTATGGACATTTTAAAAACAAAACTGTTCACATAATTTCAGTCTATATTAATAAATATTCCATTTACTTTAGTTTCACTTAAAGGTTTTTCAGTTTATGAAATAATAGTTTTATATGCTAGTTTATATTGCTTCTGGGTAAACATATCCTAAGTAAGACATACAAGAAATATAAGCTCCACTATCGGATATTGTTTAAAAAGATATAAAAAATAAGTTGTAACTTAACTATGCTTTTTTGACCTACGCAAGGTAAAACATTGTTTTTTTTATTTTTACAAACTTCCATTTATTTTTAAAACTTGAATTTCCACAGTCAAATAATATGTCTCTTGTTAAACGTATACCACGTTCATACATACTTTTTTCATACAAACAATCAATCTTTTAGCTGTTGTTATAAAAAAGTGGCGTGTCAATTATATTGCCAGGTTTACATATTTTTATTTTATTTATGTAGATTCGATAATACATACAAAAAATGTAAGTACATCCTTCCACAAACGATTTGTGTTTTTTTTTACAATTTTGTCGATATATCTATTCCCCATTTTGATATTTTTTTTAACAGTGAACACACAGGTTAGTAACATTTTCCGGTTCTTGTTACTTACATTTGTATATATGTATCCATGTAAGCCACATGTTTAAACAAAATGATAAAACATAAATCATGTTGAGCCCTCCATCTCCATAAGATTTGAAAAGTATAGTATGCCTAATTTGTATATGTCTATTCCATATGAAATAATTAAAGCAATTTTATATATAGTTACAACATCCTTGATCCTTGGCTAGATAGACCAATACATAGATGTGTCAAAAATGGAAGCAACAATGTTTTTACTATGGTTATTTTCCATAATGGTCTAAGATTTGTTTTGTTCCAAATGTCGCATAATTGATGTTTAGATCTTGTTCGCAATAATGCATGCCCTGTGTTTACGTCAGTGTGGCCGGAGACTCATTAGTTTGTTGACAGTAGATGCAGGCTTTAAACTGGGTTTAGTCCGTTTTAATTATAGATAATGATAAGATTACATGGTTACTAGATGTTTGTTCTCGTGTCGGTGCAATTACCAGATAATAAATACGCCCGCATATGCATGTCAACAAATTAGTTTGACCCATCAAGTTGACATGTTTATGAAACGATACATGTATATAAGTAATGCTTTTATGGATACTAGGACAAGAAGGAGAAGCTAGAGGTTTATCTTCAGTGCCCAAGGTGGAGGTCCTGTCTGGGTGGATTAACACGGATTTTGTCATGTCTTAGAAACGTTGTTAGTTACTTGGAAAATTATATGGACTTAAGTATTGCATTAACACCTAATTTAAATAATTATATGGACTTGGAAACATTATGTAAACAACTGAATAAAGAGCAAAGAGCTATTTATCGAGCTGATTTATATATGTGTTATTATGGTATATAAATTGTATTATACTTTATAAATTTGCTAACATATTGTAAACATTTAACTAATCAATATTTCGTAATCTTTATCATAAATGATGCCTAACAATTTAAAATTCGTTTAGCCCCAGTGCAGTTTGTACTTAGTTTTAATTGAGTGTCTTATATATTTGTTGCACCTTTTCAAATCAGATTTATTTTATGATATACAACACATAACCCATATATATGTGATTTGTATTTATTTCTATGGTGTTTCTAACACCACAAATGCAATAATATTTGTATTTTTAATTGATCACAAGTATAGGATAAGTATAGGCGTAATGGCCGCAGTAGGTGGCGGAAAACCCTGAGAGCATTTGGTGTTTTTATAATAATTTCCTAGATACGTGACTGCTTTAGTTACTAACATCGACTTGCACGGGGCGTAACAACCTGGCGTATGTATACCTTTGCCAGTGACACACTACATAACCCTCTGGAAGACACTAAACATTTGCCAGTGACCTTTAATAAGTAACCCTCTGGCATACACCTAATCTTTGTCAATGAACCTTACTTTATAATCTTTTGGAAGACACCAACCTTTGCCAGTCACCGATATATATCACCAGTAATAGCCCTTTTCCAGTAACCACAACACAACTCCCGGGTAAACATAAGTACACGCGGCTCCTACTGAGGTGCCGGTAATCATCAAACTTGACCTACAGTGTGTAGTGTAGTGTCTAATCCATCTGACCCCTGCAAGTCTGGGTAACCAACCAACCAACCAAACCTCGACCCGAAAGGCTAGCCTTTTGCTATAGATGGGAATATTTTTACGTATGTCTATGTACGCTTAGAGATGTAAGAGATGGGTTGTGAGCCTTCCGCGTCGTTGGGTGCTGTCCTGAAGGAGCCCCCATGCAACGGCAGCGAAGAGCTCAAAACACTTAGAAGATACTTGTTTAGTTATCCGATGCGATAAATTAATACTGATTAACCACAGTTACTGGAAATGAGATATTGAACAACCCTTCCCCACAGAAGTTTACGCAACAAATAGATTGAAACAATTTCTTCCTCGAAATTTTGACATGCACACCAGTGCAAGTCGATTGGTTAATATAAATTGTATTGTTGACAAATTATGATATGATTATCTTATCATATCTACAAAATTGCAAAATCACATCCCGTTGGGAGTCCAAATGGAATTCAAGCCCCACTGCTGACAAGCGCAACCCATCCGGAAGGAAAAAACCGGATTGTTTGCATCAGTGTCAGCAATGTCAACAGTGATTCTGATGCTGCGTTTTGTCCACTCCACATTCACTCGTCCAACCCTGTTTACACGGCGATGTAATCATCTTCCTACTGCCCAGTGAAAAGCGCAAATTAATGCGGTCCATTAAGTCTACCCAGGTTATTGCGGTTTTGCGCAGCTCAGCTGCCCTTTAATATTCAATTTCCCTCTTTATATTGTTTTGTACCTTCGTACATGAGTCCCTGCACAGGTCGTTGCCGCCAAGGTGCATTTCCAATACCTTTTGGGTTTGAAAAGCTGGAATGTTGACCATATAAGACCGCAGATTCCCAACCCACCTCCGCTTGTTTTCCATTCTCCGTTGTTTAGTTCTTGCTCATGCCCACTGCGGGATGCTGTACCGAAGAACACATACCTCTGTCAATGGAAAAGAACAGTCTAATGTGCATAAAAATTCAATAGTTAATTGTCTATGCATATCAATAGATCTATACGTTACATTCAAGGTTTCAAAGTAAAATTGCATCATGATATATTATCATTTATAACCGTAGAATATTCTGCTTTAAGCGTCGACTACATTACTGTATACTCATAATGTATAATTCACAATGCCTTATTGTACAATATGATTATACAACCGGCAGCCCCGACAACGCGAGCAATTATGAGGAAAACGGTAGCTTACCAGGCGGCAACTACCCTGGTTAAAATAATTGCACATGTACTGGTCACGCGGTGGGCGTACTAACGTGCGTGCGTTTCCGGGCTGTACAAGCATATATCGCCATTAAAGGTCATTATTTCCAACCAGGGAGAGGGGGAGATACCCTGTCGGAGCCAAATTTGCTCTTTGTAGGCGCGTCAAACCAACCCATTCTGACGGTACGCGGCCTCTCTAATGGTCAAAAATAGTTAAGTAATTCTTATGATTTTGGTCTTGTCGTGCAATGTCTTCCTTCTTAAAAACTAACAGTGTCTGGTTAAATACCCTTGATAAACACGAAGATAGAATGTAACATCAGGAAAAGTTAAGCTCATTACCAAAGAAGTGTAACTAATAAATGACATTGTGTCTCATCTGCTTGACAGTAATTGGGGAAGTTGGTAAGGTAAATAAATAAATGACTTGTAGTAAGGCCATGCCATTAAGTAGTTCTTTTTTTATCAGCATAAGGCCACACCATAAAACTGTTCTTTTTGTAAATAAATGATTTTTATTATGCTAAATACATAATGTTCCAATTTTCGTAGCGTAACGTAACACACTTTTGAGATCAAATGATAAATAAACAGACATGAAAATAATACATGCGTCTTACCATTACTCAATTGAACCAATCACGTCATTGAATTCTTGATGCTGCACCACCAAGCAACCATCCGCTTAAACTGAATGTGTTGCCCCTGATACATGACTTTGAGCTCAATGGACTCTTTTAATTTTAATTATAAATTGACATTTTCAACCCACTCGACTTGTTTTTTTCAAAGATCAGGGAAGTAGGCCGCGAAGGCAACCGAAACTGTCCGGATGGTTGGCAAATCCCTGCTCGCTGCTATGATATTTGCCGCGGCGGGAATTGTTGGCAAGCTCAGTTGAAGGGGTTCACTTGGAACCCAACCGGTTCTTGAGACATTTAACACAATCTCTGCCTCTCTGAGTAATTGCTCAAAGTCGACTACCTTCGCCTCATTACCGTTCTACCCTTTATTGAGACGGTAATTATCGAAGCTTAACGACATCGGCCTTTTCTGAGTCGGTTTCTTTCGTTGTACGCCTTTACCTCTCATTCTGGCTAGGATTAATAACGATTAAAGACAACAAGCTTAAAAGTTCGTCTTCTATGGTTGTCGTCTTCACGGAAAAGGAATCGGAATTCTGGGTATTCTGTCATGTATGCAAATTCGACAAACCTCAGCGTTGGTAACCTGATAGCGTCCCTTGTTTCAAGGAAGTAAATAATTTAACAGTGAGATATCCAAAAATAAAGAAAAAAATGTTTTGTTTTGTCATTGTTTATTAATTATCAATCAAGCAAAAAGATTTAATAACTGCAAAACAGTGTTAAGACAGATTTCAGAACCATCTAACGAAAGAGATGTGTCATCTGCAAAGTGAAATATCTTGTATTCAACATCTTATTTTCATTTAGTCATTCAGCGTTATAAACCGATAAGCGATTCTGTTTTTTTTTCTTGCTTCAATTTTAATGTAATAATCTTAAGATACTCTTCATCATTTAATCATGTATAGTTGAACCTCAAAATCCTTTACAATGGGTAACGTTACAAGAGATGTACATCTTTAGTAATAACTGAATGGTCGGATTTTTAGCTCTTACATGGTCAGATTGTCTTATGTGTTGCACAAGATTGCTAGGTACAAGGTTAAAATCTAGTATTGCTTTCTGAATAGTATTTGGTTTGCTCACAGTATATTTGTTAACATGACCATTGATTAATCTTAAACTATATATCAAGCTTTTTTTATTTATAAAAGTTAATTAAATTTCTCTTTATATTTTGTTGTTATCTGGATTTGTATAATTGCGAAAATCTAGTTTAGTATCTTGTACAAGATTAAAGTCCAAATATATAATATAGGTGTCGTTTCAAATTATGTCTATTTTTAAAATAAAAGCTCAACGTTAAAAAAATGTTTTTATCATTAATTTATTTCGTATTTACGTTCGTATTTTATATTTTATATTAAAATGATGAACACATATATGGGCACAATTGCATGTTTTAAAAAGGTATACCTATATACCATCAGAAAAGGATTTTAGAATAATATCGATCAAGTACGGGAGATTAATCAGTTTATATAATCAACGGTGTTATTTTTATTTAACAAAAACTCTTAAAATCAAAATTGAGATAAATGAAAGACTAAACAGAAACTGAAATATTTATAAAATAATAAAAATGACGTTAGTTGACTTGTTAATGAAGATTAAAAATAGACAATAGAATTCTAATCGACATTTTTTCCATAGCGTATAAACGTTTACGCTTTACTATGTCTTTATAGAATGCACGTTTTATGAATTTTAGAAAGGATAAGTCTGACCATATTTTTTATTGTACATATTCAAAATAATTTTCATCAACATTGACTCAAGTCGTATACTGAAATCAGTAATATATTGAATTGTTTCTTGCATACGGTACCATTATTAATTGCAATTTCGTTTCATTCAACGACTTTTCTTTAAATATGGCGATAATGTAATTCAGGTCTTTTGTAAATGTATTGAACCTACTACATTTGTACTTGAATGGAAAGTACAATTGTTAGACTCAAAAGCACCATCATACAACTACTGCTAATCTTACATCCAAATTGTCGAGATGATCACAGTAAAGTACACTTCTCAGACACCTTCCAATTCACTAGTGAACACATGTTTATTATGGTTGATGTCTCGTGAAGACAGGCCAAAGTCATCAAATCATCGAGAAACGTGTCCCATGAGCGAAACCTTTGATGAGAAAAATACAAAAAAAAATCTTGTCTCGAAACTGGTCTATTGTTTTGGATCGTCACGCAGAAAATTAATGGAATTTTTTGTCTTCTTAATTACCTAAAAAGCGGAGTTTAAACAAAAGATTAGTGTACTTAGATGTAAGAATAACAAAATATGAGTTGTTTTTCACAAATATAAATTCAAACTAATGAAAATAAGTATTAATCCCATGCAGAGAATACTTCGAGAAAACATTAGAAAATAATATAAAATTAATTGTTATTTACAGTACGCCCGTGTCTTATGCCATTTTGTATCGGTATTGAAATGGTCTTCTAGCATGCGCTTTCAACTGTCTATTTTTATTAATCTGTTTCGATCTGATAGTTATGTTGAATGTAAGAAAACGTTCTTAATTATATAAGAATTAAAAAAAATATTGATACATAACATATACCTAGGTGATATAAGTCAAACTTATTGCGCTTGTTATTTCATTCACGGGAATGAATATATATTCAAAGTTGTACTGTATGATGCTTGTCTTGAATTTAATTATTTCTAAGACAGATCCACATCATCGCACAAAGAGCAAAATGTTCTACACAAAAATAGCAAATTTGTAAAGGGTTGCAATTTAATAAGGCATTATTATAAACTTGTGTGAAATTACGTATACGTACTTATCGCGATCGTGTGGGATAATAAAGGTACAAAGCGTTGTGCGTTCAGGTTCTTCCTTTTACTTCAGATTCAAATATAAACATGACGTACATATACAACAACAAATATGGCGTTCTTGCGGTGGTGTAGTGGATGAGGTGTCCGCCTAGCGATCGGGAGTTCGTGGGTTCGCTCCCTACTCGGGGAGCAATCTCAGTATCTCCTCCACAGACACCAAGTACTGGTTCTTCCCAGGAAACGGACTCGACAGTGTCTATATCTGCCTATAATAGGCCTTCCGGTAATAGTCAGCAATCGACATTAGGAAGTACGAAGAAGAAGTAGAAGTAGAAAATCAAACCAGTCCGCATCATGTGACTGTGCAGATAATGTGGTATTTTGTACGCCTTCGTGAAAACAAAGGATCTTCACCAGTTCGCAAACGCATCGTGCACTCATTTAATAAATCCATTACTTACGATCTGCTTGAAATATCAAAAGGTATTCGTTTTTGTTTACCTGTTTTGTCGGTTTGCGTCACACCTTAAAAATTAAATTGGATAAACAATTTCTTTCCGCGACAACTCGTGTACATAAACCATTACAGCAATCATACGAATAAAGAATCCGTTAACAAGTAAAATATGTTATTAGTTTTATCATTTGCAACGCTAACCCCGTGACCTCAGCGGTATGATGTCGTTTAACAATCAAACAGTGAAACCTGATCGATAATTGTTACTTTTTTATTTTTCAATTATGGAGATTGTAATATTTCATTGAATTGTTCTTTTTGAAACAACTTAGTTTACAATATAACTCACAGGATAACATTTATAAAAGGATATCCCGTTTTAAGAACAAACTTTTAAATATACAACCAAACTTGTATTTATTGTATAAAAAAATCAAGGACCGTACATTTTTTTTGTTGCACATACATATGTTTGTTGGTTTTATTTCGTATTGCCTTATAAGTTATAAGCTGATGGTATTTGTAAGTTATAAAGGGAAGATATCGGATAAATATAACTTTTAATTGTCAACCAATACCATAATACTTTCTTGTGTGGGAATCAAGTCTGCTTAAGTTCATGTTTTTTATGGTGATTTAAAACCCAATTCAATTTTGCACGATTCGGTTGTAATTCTAAAGTCTCGTGTATTTAAACATAACGAGAATGATGTCACAACGCTAGCACAAATTTTACTGAGGAAGCTGAAAAAGTGCAAGCATTAAACGCAACAATTGCAGCTAACTTGTATCTTGAATGGACTAGTATTAATGCGTGCATGTTGTTTAAATTACAATGTTTGTTTAATTTAAACAAAAGGCGCGAAGGTATTATTAAACAGGATAAAACAAATATTTGATAAAATCGTATAATTTCCCTTTTATGTGACCATTAGCGAAGGTCTGATTACCGTGACTGGGCATCTCATTGCTCGAGCCTGAAAGCAAGCCGTTTGTTCAGGGTTGTGAGCAGATATATTTGTTCTCCGGGTTGAAAATTCCCCTGCTTTTATGTCTAAGTGTCCGGAATAACATGGGCCGAAATAAGCGAACTTATGATTGGCGGTTGTATTATTTCAGAAAGCAGCTCAGTACCCCATTCGTTGACCAAGATTTGATTCATTCATAGGGTTCGAGTTATTCGGATTACAAAGTGTAACCGTCCTTTACCTTTTGTCTCTGTCATGCACGTTCGGTTACTGTAGCCTACTTATCAAATTGATCCCCGATCTTTTGGCGATATCCACTTTGCTACGCGAATTTATTAACAAGAGCATGGGCTGATGAATCATTACAAGCAACGTCAGCTTTGTTAGTTTCATATTTATTATAATGTTTAATGTGATACTTTACGTAAACATATTTTATATTCTATATTTGAACAATAGAAAAACATATGAGAAGAACAATACAAAAATATAAATGGAATTAAATGGCAAAATGGCGGAATATAATTTACACCAGACTAGCACTAGAGTAAATAAACCTCAGCTATAGACTATCACTATAACTGAGCCATGTCGAGAAGGCGACCGGAAGTACTGCCCTAAAGATAGCCCCAACCCCAGTTGCACTATTGGTTTAGCATCTCGTGCATGCAATAATCGCCAACAGACAATTCACACCATTCTATGCTATTTCGCAAATGTATGCAATTCATATTTCAACGAACACGTTGCTGGTTCGGAAATAGATATTATACAAGCGCAAACGCTAAGGCCACCGCAATCGGCCAAATAAATTCTCGGTACGCAGTACCGTACAACATTTTATATCGGAATCGCTAAGGCTACTGCAACCGGCCAAGTGCAACATAACATACATGCGCAATCGCTCAGGCCACCGCAACCGGCCAAATAAATCCTCGGTACGCCGTACCGTAGGTTTTCAAGCAAAAAAGAGCTATTCCAGGTACGCCTAAGCACGCCGTGCCATCGAGCGAGTACTAGAACACTCATACTACCCCGGAAATAATTTTGAAAGCATTCCTGCCATCCACACACATACGAGCACTACGTGATAGGTGACAACAAAATGCTATGTTTACCTCCCCCGGACGTATGTACATCATTATATAGTTACCTATTTATACTTTTAATGATTCCGATCACCTCCAAGACATAGAATTTCCGCCACAAAAATAAATTTATTTATTTTCCCCCAAAATCAATGACATGTTTAAAACTAATTTTAATAAACACTCGCGCAACGAATCTTAATATGCATTTCGAGTCTGACGTCTAATATGTGAACGCCATCATTTCTGAAAAAAAAACTGGTGTTTTTCCATATTATTATGCTCGCCGGAAATGCCCTTTTAATATATTCAATAAATTCTAATTCGCTGATTCTGAATAAACGATTATAAATTGCAACGTAGAGATATTCTTGACTAATACAGATTCAAGCTTCTCATAAGCGACCCTAGGCAGAATCAAACATAACATAACAATCGATATATGGGGCTCTTTTATCCACTACAGGCCTTTTCCTGTGACCGCCCTGAAGTATTTCGCTTCTAAAAACAATTTGTAGCCAACAAACTAACATGGCTATCAAGAGCTGTCCATACTACAGCTAACCTATACAACTACCTGAATTTATTAAATTAACATATCGCCGTAATATGTGCTAATTGCGTGTTTTTATCAAATGCCTGCGAGTACCAATTATTTAGCTCTATATTGAATACATTCAATAGAAAAGCCGGCATTGGGGTTGCTGCTGTGTTCGCAAACGGGTCCATTCTCCGAAAACGCTCTAACCACGCGACCATTACATCATTGTTTAAAACGCCTTTTGCAGGAATGATGAATAATAATGCCATTACAAGCCTAAACACACGTTGTCTTACACATGCATATTTCGTTTAAATCATGTTAACATTATGTTGCCCAATATTGCCGATTTAATTCGTAAAAACATTCCGTTTGCTTTATGACCACATTTTCAATACTCGTATATCCCGCCCCATGTTAACTTTAATATCGACCGTTTATTTTTACATAGTTTAGATTTCAGCATTAAATCCCTACCGATACACGTTTTATCGTCTGCTATAATATATTTTAACCTGTCAAAATAAAATGCCCGTTAAGGTTTAATTCATATGCGCAGCCATCGTTATTTGTACATGTAATTGACTTGCACGTTTATAGTGTGTCGTGTATTTCCAGTTGTAATGCATTATTCACACACGTAGCCACGTTTATTTCGTGCTGATATCGTATATATTATAAATGTAGATACCTTGCTAGTGTACAGGAGAAAACGTAAAATATGTCTTTAAACGTACAAAGTATTAACGTTAATGTATCCAGATCCAAACACAAACACACTGATTGTGCTATTTAGTAGTTCCTTTTTGTTTTGAAAAGCGCGAAAGCGGACAACATGTGAAACCGGCGCTCACGTTACCCAAAGCGTACATACGTCACAGGTTAATAATAGTCAGGAGCCGTATTCACCAATAATAAACTCAAACTTAAACTCAAACTCAGACTTTGACTCAGACTTAGACTTACAAAAGACTGACTCAGGATTCGTATTTACGAACGCGTTTGGAAATATACTTCAATAAGATCGTTTTTTTTTCATGACGTTACGACTAAGCGAACTTTCTAGTATAGAAAACGCGCCAAATAGTGTCATAAATTTCAGAAGACATTTCTGATACAACTTTTACGATGGAGTGTATGTCAGTTGAAAAAAGCGAAATGAAGCGTCAGAAGGCTCCAGATTGGACCGAGCCAGCAGAGATTGTTTTGAACGTGCTGGTTCGGGTCCACTGGAGCCTTTTTAATCGGCGAATACAAGGAAATCGGAGCCGAACAAATTTCCTTTATTCGAAGAAAAAAATGGGACGAGGTGGCGAGCAGAATATCATTGTAAGTTGTATGTTATTTTGGTATCTGACTTATACTTTTAATATTTGATTTAATAGCATACGATTGGATTTGCTACCGATGTCATTTTTTACTAACGCCGCATAATGCACAATGTAAATAAGGGGCATAACCACTCAACAAATTGACCTTTTCGCAATTGTTAATCGAGGTATTCCGAATGACCCGGAAATCTAGGTCAGGGGGGTTGCGCAGTAAGCGATTTATCACATCCGCTTAAAATTGCATCCGCTTACACACACGAAAAAGATCAAATCTAGCTAATTTAACATAATGTCGAAGAAAAGGAAACTGGACCAGTTGATGGAAAACAACTCTGTGAGTATTTTTTTTATGCGATTTGGGTGTTTATTTTTACAAGTCGTTGTAGTATTTACCGTAAAATTTACAAATAAAATTATGGGTGGGGTAAAGAGAAAACATTGTGTCTTAGTTTCAAAAACACGTACTAGTATTGAATCCAGTGATATATTTTAGATCAGAATGTATAAGTCTGTATCAAATATCTAGGCTAATGTGATTTTCATTGAAATATTGAAAAGTGATCCATTAACTGCAGGGTTGACCGTAACTTTTCCACTAGATCACTGGTCAATTAACTTGTGAAATTTACTAGACCTGACCAAAGGCCAACTAGACCAACTTTATCAAGTGATAAGTCAAAAATAAATAAAGAATACACAATCTATTTCTGTAATATTTGAACGATATATAAACTATAATCCTGGCTTATTTAAAGACCTTAGGCTTTAGGCTTCAATTTTAAGAAATGGCATGGAAATATCATCAGATAGTTTGCAACACAAACTGTTGTATGGATTACAACACATTTATTTGTTAAGTTAACTTTTAATTTTTGTTCTTGACTACATAAATCTTTTTATTTTAAAGCGGATATGCACGATCTTCACAAATGTTTGGTGAACAACAATAAACTTCATAAAACTTTATCTACAAACAGTTCAGTATAAGGAGCAACTTTCAGAAGTACATGTGTCTGATAATTTGAATTAAGCAGGATATTTTATTATATAAAGACATGTACCGGTAATAAAGTATAAATTTCAATTTTGGTATTTATTTCCAGGTTGCTTTACCACAAACGTTTCGGGAAGTGGCACAGCTACCAAACAGTGACCTGAACAACATCCTACGGCAATTCAGCCTTCCTGTCAAAGGAAAGAGAAATCACTGAGTCACACTCGTTGCTAATCATCTTCACATAAGCACCAGTGGTGGCGATGTTCATGAAAATGATGTCTTCCTTCAGACGCTAAATGATGTGAAGGATCTCGAGGAGGGGTGGACCAGTGACATCCGTAGTGTTCCAGAATTGAAGCTACATTTGATTTTGAAATATCTACTGGCATCCCATGACATAAGCCCTTGTTCCCCTCATTGCGCCGAGTTTTCTGAAGACAGTTTGAAGTGCTACAAGGCTCTGAGATCATATGATCTATGGGAATCAGGCCACATTTCCGGACTTCAGTATAATGACTTGGTGAATGTGGATGGATTTTGTGCTGTTAAATGTCTTGCCAATCCATCTTGGGACACTAGTGGGACTCAATATAATGTGATAGTGATTCTAAAAGAATCTGGCGAACCAGTAGGAGCCACATGCACGTGTGTAGCTGGACTTGGCGAGGCTTGCACACACATTGCCGGGCTGCTATTTGGCATTGAAGACTTTGTGTCACGTGGCTTCAAGGGACTGCCTGACGCACAAGCCACAACTGAAAAGCTGTGCAAGTGGATTGTTCCCAAGGTCCCGAAGGTTGAGCCAAAAGCACTGAGAGAAGTCAGTGTGGAAAAGAATGTGCCTTGACGGTTGAAGAAAGAAAAGCAATTCCGTGCTTCTGACTATAACCCTCTGCCAGAAAAGTTGAATAGCGTCAACTATGACAGTTTAAGTCTGTTGCATCACACATTCAGTCTTGAGTCGCCTAATCTGCCTTGGGTGAAAGCTGTAGCTCCAGTAGTTGTGAATCAGCACAAGCCACAAAAACTGATTGTCATACATCCAGCTAAACTAACTCTACCAGATATTGGGAATGAGTTCCACCCAGAACTTGTTCCATCACAATGCTTGGAAGTAAAAACTGATACCAGACCAATGACATTACTAGAAAAAATTCACAGTTTGAATTGTGATGGAAATGGTGAAAAAGACATTTTGGAAAAAATTAAGTACACAACTGATGAACTCATGACCATAGAGTCTTTAACAAGAGCACAATGTGACTCGGTGCACTAGTTTAGATACAGACATGGGATGATAACGGCGTCTAATTTTCAGCGTGTTTCTAGCCATGTGTCGGTTATAAAGAAGAGAGGAATAAGTGACGATCCCCAGTCATTGATTGACGTCTTAGTGACTTGTGGTTTTTTTAAGGAGAATGCAGCAACACGCTATGGGAAGAAAGAAGAACCGAAAGCCATAAAAGCATACAATACCTACATGCAGAAATCACACAGCAATGTTAATGTTTCCAGTTGTGGTCTACATGTGTCACATGAAACACCTTTTTTGGGTGCTTCTCCTGATGGTGTGCTGGAGTGTGATTGCCATGGTAAAAGACTCATCGAAGTAAAATGCCCAATCACTCTAAGAAGCAGGAGCATTGATGACATGGGCTTCCTAGAAAGAAATTGTAATGGTGAATTAAAATTGAAGAGGTCTGGGAACACGTTCTATGCTCAAATTCAAGGCCAGATGGGTATAACAAATGTGCATTCTACAGACTAAGTGATTTGGGACGGGAAGAAAATTGTCACTGTAACCGTGGAGTTTGACAAAACATTCTGGGAAAGTTTGGTGAGAGACATGTGCTTCTTCTTCGAGAAGTTTGTTATGCCATACATCACTAAGTCAAATGCAGATGTGATCAGTGACCGCAACAAAATAAGAAACAAAGTTAGTGCTTTGACTTGTAAATACCACTGTGGAAAGTGCTCTAAACTATGCAAAGAAGATGTCACTTGTGACAGTGAATCAAGCATAAACTGTGAATGCATGTGTGGTTGCTCAAAATGGTTTCGCTGGGTGTGTGTTGGTTATAAACCAAGTAAAGTTGGTCAAGATGCTGATGAACCTGCTTGGTTCTGCCAAGACTGTTGTCAGCTGTGCGGGGCAGCTGCAAACAAATGACTGGCATAGTGATGCACTTTAAGCCTGTGTGTGCACGTGTGTTAACTGTTTGTGTAGTGAATTTGCCAAATACTGTACTTCTCTCCTAATGCTTAAAACTGAGAACTAAAAACAAAGGAACAATAATTCAGGAATTATGTAAAATAAGAGATTTTGCACTAATACACTATTTATAAAAGTTGTACTTTCATGTAGTGGTTTACATGTTGCATGGTTTGTTAATAAAGCAATATATGTTTGAGTGCACACGATATTGTATTATGTTTTCAGTAAATATTGAGTCGATAAATTGTGTCTTGTTCTGAGAAAAGTGGGCATAATGCATGTGCGTAAAGTGTCGTCCCAGATTAGCCTGTGCAGTCCCCACAGGCTAATCAGGGACGACACTTTTCGCTTTTATGGTATTTTTTGTTTAAAGGAAGTCCCTTTTTAAAGAAAATCTAGTTTAAGCGGAAAGTGTCGTCCCTGATTAGCCTGTGCGGACTGCACAGGCTAATCTTGGACGACACTTTACGCACATGCATTATGCCCAGTTTTCTCAGAACAAGACACAATTGTGAATGCGATAAATTGAAACCTTTTTTAATTACCGGTGAGCCCAATAGCATTGAAAGCCTATGGCTTATTGAGACATTCTCGAGTCCATGTCCTGGCAAGAATCAGTACTTGGTGTACCCGGAAAATATCAACAGCTTATGCTCCCACAGTTGGGATTGAATCTGCAACCTCCAGATCACAAGGTGGACACTATATCCATTATATTAAAATATAGACCATTGTCCAAGTTGGCAAGAGTATAATAATACATGAAAGGTTACAAGACAGTTTATTGTTTCCATAAATTAATAAATACAAAAAATTGCAATGCATTCTAATTCACATATTGAAAGACAAATGGGTACTGACATAACCATGTTGCAATGATGATATATGAAATATGCAGCATTTATTGATAAATAGTAATGTAGTAATAAGTGAAGATCGAATTTCTGTACAAGACAGAATTTCTGTATACATAAAAGTATTAAACTTCACCAAGCAATCTCTTGTTTCTAGCGAACATAGATTTTATTTAAGCAAACATATATTAACAACATTTCCAACAGAAATTCAAGCTATTATTTAAGCAAACATATATGAACAACATTTCTAATAGAAATTCTATTTGATTTGAGCACATAATCACAAGAAAGCACATCACGAATCCATATCACAAAACGAACAGCACCTATCATCTAGAAAGACTTAATATATTAACACAGTCACTATTGTTAAATAATTTATATAGAGTTCATGATTCAAAATCAAAACAAGCATATATGAACATGGCAACTATTTACATAGAAAGGCCCTGCTTTATATATGAGCACTATATCGATGTAAATCAATACATTAGGTACAGTATGCTAGTTTTCAACATATATCTATATTTATATACATGTACATGTAAGGGAACATAAATCTTTATAAAACTGCACATTTACCTATGTTACCACATAAATGTTTAGCACATGTAATTCACTGCATTTATGTGCATGTTAAGCACCAGATTATATTTGATGCTCCGTCATGCCTTTGATCTGAAACATCATTCAACTTTTAAGAAGGGGTCTTGAAAGTTCACCAGATATGCACATGCCTTAAAAATATTACAGTAAATATCTATTTGAGTAAGCTTCATCTCTTGCTTCAAGATCTGAAATTGCTTGATTCTTCTAATTGCTCTTTCAATGTGTACACGAGCTTCAGATATATTTTTATTGTTCTTGAGCTCGGTTTTTGAAAACTGGGACTTGTCTTTGTGCTTGAAAGAGGGAATGATCAGCTTTACTCCAACAGGAAGATCTTTTGCAATCGTTAACCCGCGGTCTGCCATGACCTTCTCTCCTGGGTTTAGACTGTTGAGGAGATCATGTGATTCATTTGTTATGAATTTATCACTGGCTCTTCCTCCATACATATCTGAGATATATGTAATGGCTCCACCAGAGTTCATCCCCACTAAGAACTTCACTGTAGAATGATGTTTATAATTTGAATGGAATTGTTTGTGGGCACTTAACGCACTTGGGGTTTCTGCAAACAGCTCAGTGCAATCTATAATAACTCTGACATTTGGAAACTCCTCAAAGCAACTGGCCTGTTCATTGTTGTACAATTCTGTGGTGTCTGGCATCTTACATATTAATTCCAACTCTTGAGACAAAAGGGTCACCCATGCTGTAAATATTGAGCTAAATGTAGAAGTCGCTACACCAAATCTGATAGCACAGTCAGCAGTTTGAAGTCCCAATCGTAATTTAACCAGAGTGAAGAACATTTCCTCTTTTCTAAAAGTAGTTGATCTAACTTTTTCAGGTTTCTTTTTGTACCTATTTTCATCACTTGCATGGTGATTAAAAAGCACAGTTCTGGCGCCATAGGGGTATTTCATGTATGATGCTTTTGGCTTGAGATAATTGAACAGTGCCATGAAGACATTTACTTTCAGGCCAGTGTAATATGAAAATAACTTTTCATCACGACTTACATAGTCAAACTTTAGTATTTGTCCCTTTGTATTCAATTTCTGAAGTTCAATCGACTCTTGTTCATGTTTCTGACTTCGTGACATATACAATTTCAGATCAGGGTGTTGATCGAGGAGTGTCTGTGCACCTTCATCAACATGTGTTTGCAGATAGTAATGGTCGTTGTAAGGCAACTGAAATAATATATCAGTAGTATCTCATCAGATACTGTACATAATTAAGCTAGCAATCAGCATACTGTTTGTTGAATGTAAAATATGTGAAATAATTAAAAATAGGACCATATCAAGTACAAGTGCTAGTGTAACCAATTTTTAATAACCATGAAGCAATGAAATGCATAATGTCTGTCGGGATTGCACAATAAAAATGCAACCGCTCGAATATCTGATTTTTGTTGCTGACTGTAACAGGTAGTGATTGTAATTGCTATTTTTGGGCATTTTATTATTATTATTTTTATTGAGTCAAAGGTCATTTGCAAGCATTAATACCTTAGAGCCTCTTTCTTCAACATTTTCCGTACAGACATCCCTCTCCAAGATGACTATCTCAGTTTCTATGGGATCACTTACATCACTGCAGGCTGGGATACTAGATGGCTGAAATGAATTCGACATATATTATGAAAGCAATTTATCATGATGATTACACTATCAACACTAATTTAATGATCACTGGTAATTAAAATCATGTATACAAACGACGCAAACATTTTGAAGACTTGACTTTGTTTATTGGACTAGACTGCTGGTAAAGGTCAATTTTTCTTGTCTTTTTTTTGTACAATTATTAATGTTTTCTATATAGTATTTTTATGTTACCTTGGAAATTAAATTTGAGGGCTGAGTAAATACTGTTTCTACATGTCTTTCTCTTGGCGGTAATCTCTTGGGCTTTAGAGGTTTTCCTGTGTGAGAAGATATTTGGAACCACAAACCACTTCTTTCGACATTTGGTGGGTGGGGGGTTCTCAAAATGGCACCCGCAAAGTTTTGACGATTTGCTTGTGACCCAAGGCTTTGTAACAGTTTTTCCATTTTGTGTCACTTGCACTATACGCGCTATCTTTGTGAGCCATGCAGATCTTAGTTACTTGTCAGTAGGAATATTGTAGAATGTACATGTAGCACCCCTCGAACGGTCATGACTGCATCCATTTGCACAACAGAAGTCTTTTTTCCCCATGCCACCTCATAATATATTCCTAACCCTATATACACATGTAAAGAAACGTTAATTTACCGATTTTACATACTTCAAGACGTTAAATGTATTTATTTTCGTTGTGTGAATGAATAAACTGGTTATACAGGTTTTTGAAGGTGATATATGTCCAATGGTGCGGAAATCAAGATTTCCTCGTGCACAGATTTGTAGGTTTAGTCATTCGACAGGCAAGCAGGGTAGAGCGAAGACTTGATTTAAATCGTTTTATTTATTTATGCTCTGTTTGTGTGTTGATGTTAATATTATGTTTTATGTGTTTCAGTGAGTTTTATGAGAGCAGACGGATGACTGACTTGAGATAAAAAGGGGCATTTGTTCCGGACATTTTACCATGGGATTTACATAGTTTTCTAAAAAGAATACTTAACGTTTACGATATAGTAACAGCTGATTATTTGTAGATTTCTCTAAAATTAGAGGTTTCAGGAGGTGATGAAGGCACCTAGACACCGGTCTTGAGCCATGGGTCCTCATACGTCCCCCTGCCATTAAAAGAAAAATGAAAACTGAGCAGTAGGGTCGCGTATCCCGCTCGCGGTTACACCTGAATCGTTCGTTACCACCGATTATTGTTTGGGGTGTACGTGAAGTCATGTGCACTTCTCTTAATTGATGGTTATGAATAAATCTTGTAATTATCGCAGCTGTTTTATCTAAACTAATGCTTCACTTTATGTACTTTTCGCAAATAGGCGTTGTGGATGGGCATAGGGGGCGTCCTCGGTGCGCTTTGGGCATCGGCGGTGGACGGGCGGTTGTTAGGGCCGTGGCGTCCTTGTTTGGGCTTGTGATTTTGAATTGTGTAGTTAAATTGTGCAATTGTATGATTTTGAGTTTAGGCTTGACGTTTGATGGGTATTAAAAATATTCAATTATTCACATGTAACGCATGAGCATGTTTAATGATACGTATAACGACGTGTTCTACAGAATGGATTTAGTATCGTTTCAGTTCTTAAATATATGAGAAGGATGTCGCAACGTTTACTGACGTCTCGAGACTTTTCAACTGAGCGGTGCCATTGGGGTCGATATCTGTTGCTCATTGAACACATACGATCGTCAGAAGATTTGTTTCTTGCATTTATGTGTAGAAAGCCCTGTCAGATACAAACACCCACTCTGTGCGTGTGTTTCAAGAAATAAAATACCCTGCTTGTCATGACACCTAAACAAATGTGTTTGTTTTTATTCTAAATGGTTAGATGATAAATAATTTATGTTTGTCATAAAATGTAATGGAATATAAAACATAATAGTCAACAAGATTATTTTTTCTCACGCTTCCTAACAGCTGATCAATTGTTTACTTCTGTGCGCAACACCGGAACCCCCCTGACCTCAAATCTCGCGCGTTATCGTTACGCGTGATTTGACAATGTCGAAATCGAGAATTATAGCTTCTTTCGCATTTTGGATGCGATTTTGGAATCTGTTTTAGTTTCAAATGTTATGATTTATAGTACAGTTGCACGTTCTCTGTGTCCAAAATGTGCACACGTGAATTGTTATTGAAGTATTTACAGTGGAATATTTGTTCTATAACGGATAACTGTACCAGTTTTGAAGGTATTTTTTAGTTCTCATCTCGTAGACTCCTCCCTGTTAGATTCGTAACCATTTTTTTAATCGTATCCGTAAACCATCTTCACATTTCTAAATGAACTTTACATTTACTACACGTTTACATCGATAACTATTATGCTATTTGTCGTTTATATTTAACTAATCAACAGCCATGATGGTAATACCGTAAACATAAAATGCAATGTGTTTAATAAATACCTCTTTTTAAATTTACTATACACACATACACATTACATACCATTTTTATTTAATATTAAAATTTCCGACTGTGAATTAGGGGTCACAAGAACAGGAGAGTCTTTGTGTCTGTTAATATAAAATTATTATTTTAATTTTATTTACAAAGCCTTTAACAAGTAGATAATAGATTGTTTATATTGTTTATACTAGTATTACAATAACTGTGTGTATGACTGTATTGAAATGATGTATCTTTGGCTATCATAATTTATCATTTATTCCATGTATGCAGCATATTATATCTTCTGAGTTTGTGATATGTAGTCCGTATTATGTTACATGTTCACTGAACTGTAAAAGCGACGCTTTGAAATAATTAATCCACGTTTTTGCAACTAAATACATTGTCATTAAATGCCACACATAAAGTAACAACACAAATGAACATAATTATCAAATAATTACATTGTTTTATTGATCATATATATGTTTTTTTAGATGTTGCATCACAGATGTCGATTCGGGCAAAAACAACAACGAGCAATCAGGAACAGAAAAGTACTTTAACAAATCACCATATACCTATTAAACAATAAATATACATAACATGTATTGCATATAAATGTGTGCATTAAAAATATTATACACACACTTAAATAAAATTGTTTTTATAAAAAATTGTTGGTACTTTAAATCAAGTTTAAAACACAACAACAGCGATTCAATACAAACATTCCTCTTGTTCTTATTTATAAACACATAAATAACACACAATGCTACAATAAATGTTATATTCATCGGCAAATGATAACACAGGGCTCACTCTGCCATTCGTCAAATTAGCCAATGGCTACAAATTGACCTATTTGGCTAAAGAAAATTCAATCTGGCTACAACGTTTTCTTCATAAAAAACTAATAAAGTAGCCAAACATAAAAGAATTTTGCCATAGAAAGGCGAATTTGGCTAAAGAAATTGTTGACTTGAGCCAGGGGAAGCCCTGATAACATTACTAATTTTTCAATTTTAAATGAACTTTGAATTTAACTGTTGTTACAGATTCATCAAAACTTGGCATAATTGTAATGTGTTAATGAGCATAGGTGTATGTGCATAAGTGTTTTACAAAGCTATCAAGTTGAATAAATTGTTTCTTTTTTTGTTTTTGCAGCGTCTTCATATGCATAACAAAGAAGTGAGAGTGCCACAACAGCCAGCAGTGAAGAACACAATGGTAAATAAATAGATTATCATATATATATATATATATATATATATATATATGCAAACCATATGTTAACATCACAGTGAACATGCAAACCATAGGTATACATGTACATGATCACATTGAAAACAGTATACAAAATTAAAGAGATTTACCCTTATATAAAACAAAACAAAGGAAACAAGGGACAAAATTGTCACAAAACCAGGTTTTCATTGTGAAAAAAAATCTGATAAAGGGAGGAAACTCAAACTGAACTTTTGAAATGAACCAACAAAATTAACCCCCTTTGTAAGTTTGTTTTAAAAAAAAAATTCTATTTTTAGTCGTGGCGACCTTGACATTGGAGATATTGACGTGATTCTTTCGTGCGACACACCGTCCCATGATGGTGAACAAATGTGCCAAATGATTTTAAAATCTCACAATGAATGACATTGTTATGGCCAGGACAAGCTCATTTATGGCCATTTTTGACCTTTGAACTCAAAGTGTGACCTTGACCTTGGAGATATCGACGTAATTATTTCGCGCGACACACCGTCCAATGATGGTGAACAAATGTGCCAAATGATTTTTAAATCTGACAATGAACGACATAGTTATGGCCCGGACAAGCTTGTTCCGCCCGCCCGCCAGCCCGCCAGCCCGCCAGCCCGCCAGCCAGCCAGCCCGCCAGCCCGCCCGCATTCGCCAATCTAATAACCAGTTTTTTCCTTCGGAAAACCTGGTTAAAAAACATGCAATAAATTTATATTAAACATTTTGTTTGAAAATTAATGCTGTGATTATTATAAATTAACTTATAAAGTATAGTATATTAATATTAGTTGACAAT
This sequence comes from Dreissena polymorpha, assembly GCF_020536995.1. NCBI lineage: Eukaryota > Metazoa > Mollusca > Bivalvia > Myida > Dreissenidae > Dreissena > Dreissena polymorpha. Next base: position 69,274,452 of record NC_068355.1, on the reverse strand, counting down.
TGTATTGCATTGAAAACATCACTTTATTTAATTTCTTTTGATTTTTAAAGTGACAATATAATTTTTCGTTGTTTTTTTCAGATTCCACATGTACTGTCAAGTAGAGGCATGAAGCAAAAAGAATGTAAGTTTTGGATATGTTTAAATATGTATTTCAATTTGTTAGTAGCTAATCCTTACCACTAAAAAGGTTGTCAATTTGAAACTTAATATTATGGTAGCTCTAATTGGAGGTAAATGCACTGCAAAAATCACAGAATGTTTATTCTTTTTTTTTCAAAGGCATAGATTGTCTAATATAACAGGTATTAACAAGACACTTTAAAAGTATGAAACTTGCATTGATTGAATACCAGTTCTAAAAACTGGAATGACAATAGCAATCCATCTGATAGAGCAAGCACTGTATAACTAATGTGTTACTATTTAGAATGCAAAAATATCATGCATACTTTGAAATATAACTAGCATTATATATGCCAAAATCAAGTGCTAATGAATGGATTATTTGATATTCATTGATATATACATTTGAATGTCATATCATGAGAATACGTCCATTTATCAAAATTACACTTTTAAGCCTTTTTTCAGCATCCACAAAGTGAACGATTAAACTGTTCCTGTGCTGCATTGACTGGTCGCAGATACGGGATCATAAGATGCCTTGAGTAACCATATTCACTGTCGCAGATCACTTTTCCAGCGTGTTGAACTTTAAGAAATTTATTAAACAAAGATCATATATTGTATTGGAGTGAATTTGATTTGAATATTTAAATGTATTTATTAATCATCATAAAGTTAATGTAAACATTATTTCTGCTTGTCTATCCATGAGCAATGGCTTAAATACATTGATGCACATACAATTTTTATACATTGTTAAATACAAATTGTGTTCACTAGTATTTGTGGAATGTTAGAAAACGTACCATTTTCAAACTGATCTTTTAGTTCGCAGTTTCTCCAAATTCGGGCATCATGTGTCCGCCCTGGCCAGTTGGCATTGAAACTTGTTATTTTGTATTGTGCATCACAGACAGCCTGTGAATATGAAACGTGCATAACATTGTTTCAACACATTATATAAATTAACTAAATAATAACTATTTTATTTATTTTTTCTATATAAGTTGATATACAACTGATGACATGTTTCTTAGTTTACTAATGACAACCGGCTAAAATTAACATGTAGTTGTTTACTAAATTATTTTTGTTAACAATAAACGTGTATCAAATAAAAACAATTAAATCAAGTTTCAGCATTACACAAAATTATTTGTTAAGCTATACATGTACCTGTAAATTGATTGTGGGTATACCTTTTCGCTCTATGAAGTCTTCTTTTCATTAGGCTTTTGTATGTGCACGTGTGTGCAATCAATACATCCCAAAGTCTTGGGAAACCTGAAAGTTAATCGTTTAAAATTAAGATATTTTGGGGGAAATTTAAATATTAATAAATACATGGATTTTAGTTTAAATGTAATGTGAGTTGTGACTGTATGTCTGTTATATGGAATGAAAGTTTAACGTATAACGTTACGTCGCGATTGTATTACGTAAGTCTAAACATTGTAGACTTAGCATTTGAGACTTACATTACTGAGTCTGAGTCTAAAACTTACCGTTTTATGTTTCGTGAATTAAGTTTTGTCAGCCTGAGTTTGAGTCTGAGTCAGAAACTTGAGCTGAGTCTAAGATTTGAGACTTACGTTCATTGGTGAATACGGCTCCTGGACAATTCCGTTATGTACATGATTAGGTTTCATATTTTTGTAATGCTTTTGGAATTTTTGGCACAATTTTTGCGAAAATCAGTATGGTGTTATCCCTTTAAAAACAAAACACTGACTTCATGCATTAATATATTTACATTAATTGTTAATTTTTTTTATGAAATATAATTTTCATTTAATTTTATATTAGATATAATTATCATATGTAATAATCATATAAGAATAGCAAATGGTTACCATGAACAAAAGAAATAAGTACATGTTTTAACACCTGTCTTTACCTACAGCAAGAAAATACTTCGCAAGCAGATTTTTATTAACAAAAACGAAACAAAACATATATTCCGGTTGAGGTTAAAGACATAATATAATTAAGAGAGAATTCGGTTCATCAAAATACATATCCCCAGTTCCAAGGATATAAATCCGGGTAAAAAACAGTACGAATCTGATCGCAGGTCACTTATTCAGCACCGAGGAATTATAAAAATATATTATTACAAGTAGATTGGACACTTTATTCACCAGAAAAATATACATATGAACTTACTAAAAAAAGGAGAAACCGATTAATACCAGTTAGCACTTTTGTTGAAAACTGTCTTACGGAAAGTCCGGACCTATCACGATCGAAATCACACCCCTATTATCAGTATTTAAGCTTCACGCAAACCGTATTTTCTGTCTCGCTTTACAGAAATAAAATTAAACTGCCTTCGCAAGATCGTTGGTTATGAATTATTATCATCAAACCATCAGGCAATGAATATATAAATATATCTATTTAATAATTAGTGCTTAACGCGGTAATGGAAAAAACATTTCATGAATAAGATTAAACACACGAAATAAACAAAAAATATCCTAATATATCCAAAAGATCCCGAGTAAGAAATAAAATATAATCGGTAGTAAATAGGACCGGTTATAATGGAAGGGTTAGGCTTTAGAATGTGTCTGAAGAATACTGATCAATTCTAGTCAGTTGAGATAACTGGAGTTTTATGAGAAATATCAACTCGGGCGGTTTTAAGCAATAATGCAAGATTAAAATATTCGCAACAACAAATACACGTCGCAGTGTAAGCGACGCGGACACGTAAATTGATACATCATCATTAGTTTTTCGTCGGTAAGATTTCGTTTGCATGGCACGCTAGTGCCTCGTGCTTACCCACGTTGTGACTACGTGGTAGCCCATCGGCTGTGCGGAAAATATCATAGAAATCAACAACCTCACCGTTTGCGGCGTTATCGTCTTCGCGTTTACGTTTTGAAGGTGACGCTGCTGCGAGTTCCGCCTCTGTTTTTGATCGAGGTACATGAGCTGATGCCGGCGCCGTTTCCGCCGCATTCCTTCTACGCCATCTGGGCCCTTTGTTCTTTCGCCGGGTCCGGATCAACTGCCGCCCGCATCCCCCGTCCCTCTCTCTGTCTCCGTTTCGCTACGGCTTGCCTCACCCGTCTTCGCACGCCAAGACCTCTAACCGACATTGTAGATTTCAGCTTATGGATGTGTAGACACAAGTTTCTCAGTCAAAGCTATTTCGCAAAAGGCACGAGATACGTGAAACTCGAGCTTATATACCATATTAGTGACGTCAAACAGTCACTACCGAAATCAATATCACGCATTGTTTATTGTCGTCTGCTTGTATCTAATGATTTGTACGAGATTTAAACTTGTATATATCGGAGACATGTATTCGCTACTTCAAATAAAAGAAATTAATTTTTAAAGACATTCATTTTTATTAGTGTTAAGATAAGTGCTCCGAACAAACTTAACATAGCGTTAGTTAGGAAACATAACTTCATCTGTAGGTTCTCTTAACAAATGCATTCATGTTATATACGGCGTATATAGATATAGGTATTTTTTGTTTTGTATGATTATTTTAATGTGTACTTATACATGTATATAACTCATTTTATACACGCGCTTGTCTTTTAATGTTTTTCTCCTCGCGTGAACGTGAAATATCTAGGGAAGGATGTTCAATACCTATCTATTCGTTTATGTCTGTTAAACATGAAACATAGATGAATTGACATTATGGGAAAAAAGGGATTGTGCGTTTGTAATGTGAATGCTCAAATCATGTTCATGGCGTTGAATGGTCGAACTATTCTGCCAAAGAAATAAGTAGAGTACACAAAAGTGTTGCCCACATAGACATGGGCATTCACTTACATGTAGAATATTAAGCGAGTATTCTTTGTTGTTTTTTGTGTGTCTGACTGCTTGATTATGAGTTTAAATATTTATCTTTGGCAAGCCAAATTTAATTCGTATAAAGGGTATTTAAGTGTCATCACTGTATTTTAAGTAAAGAAATTTCAAACATACATGTATATAGTCCGGCAGAAAAGTTGCCATTTCACACTTAACCCGACATTGGGGTGTATAGTAAATGTTCAAGTATTTATTGTTTGGGGACATGCTACTGACGAAGAATCAAAATGATGCCAGTCTGGTATCTTTGGGTGATACGCAAAATTCAAGATGGCGTCCAAGATGGCGGCAATTTTTTATTTGATTTTTTAAATATATACATATGCACTATTTTATGTATTAAAATGTCATTTTGACATTGTTATACATGTCAAATATGCATAAAGAAGTGCAAACGTGTGTTATAGGAACAAAAAAGAAGATTGCGTCCAAAACAGCTTCCAGAATTGATATTGCTGCTCAGGTATTGCTTATAAACCCAACTATTTTCCCAATTTTCTCATTACAATAATGAATATTGTAAAATAATACAATTTAGAAGTAATTAAGTGCTCGATTAATTTAATTTCAATTATACAAATGCAGAGTTTACTACAACAAGAACATATCGACCTAATCTTGACAATTGGAGAAAAGTTATGTTATCTTTGTGTACAGCTATAGCAACTTTGTCAAAGGTACGATTTATGTGATAAAAATACACCTGTGTCATAAATGTCATACAAACATTACATGTAATTGGAACGCCATAATACGTATACTTAAACATTTGTTCACCAAGGTTTTGATTATGTCACATTTTTCAAACATCATGGTATAAAGTCTTATGCATACACTCACAAATTGTGTAATAATATGATGAAACTGTGCATAACGTGATTTACTTTTTTAAAAATAATTTATAAAAAATATTCCACGTAAATAAGATTCTTAACATTGTAGTTATTCAGACACAACCATATATAACATTTGAATTAACAAATATTTATTTCTCCAAATAATTGTTAAAATTCTTTTAATCGTATGTCTTGTAAGTAAATTAGTAAATATAAGTTGTGAAGTTGCAATATTATATGCAATTATTTATTCCCTTCATAACTAAACATGTAAACTAGTTCATAACCCTATCGTTTAATTTATTTATTCCACCATTACTTTAAAAATTTGTAATGCATAAATAATGTAGGCTTTGAGCTTGTATAAGCTTTACTGCTAAATAAGTGTTGTTTTTGCTGTTGTATACTACATAAGCTCTTGGTGTGAGTTGTTGTGTTATATGAGCGATGTTCTAATGTAAATATAAGTTAAGTTCCTATGTTTGTTTTTCATTACGCAATACACTATTATTTTCCACCTTTCCTTTCTCATTCACAAACTAAGTTATATAACGAGCATGTTATGTCCGATCAATGGTACATTAAATTATTTAAAACCAAACCTTTTGACAAGCGCAAAAGAAAGTACATGGTAGTCGCGCTTGATTACATGAGCATCCAAGTGTTGAACATTAACTCATGCTTGTACACCAACATGTTTTTATCATTTTTAGCACATAGAGTGGAGCTTAAGCATTATTTGATGCTACTGTAATGGGTAAAAAGTCTTAATCACATCGATTCAGATCTTGGTTTGTGCATCTATGCGTGATACCATGTATATGCCTGTATGTGAACACTCTTCACACTTGCATAGAATGCTTTAGTGGTCTGCGTTAAGCTTGCTAGCTATGGAATAGCCTAACCCGACTTGCCTATCCTGCCTGCCCAAGGGTTTGTCTTGTAATACACATTTCATCTGTAACAGGCCATAGCATACTGAGAAAAATCTGGTTGCTTCCTTCACAACTTCTAAAAGATGGCATATCGCCAAACAGTCTGATGGAGTTGGCTTCGTTCAGCATCTGAATAATTTCCTTTTCTTACCGATACCAAAATATCCAGCCACCGTGTTGCATCAAGATATACCGTTAGCAGACAGCAAGGCGGTCGCGATATTTCTATTCTTTGGGACAGTGATTCTAATGTCTTTTAATGCTCTTTCTCTCACTAGTGGGTCCATGATGACATAGATTGAACGTTTAAGGACAAAATAGTAATGAAACAAGGAAACAAACACGTCTGTATTATCAGCTTCCGCAGTAATGTCAGTGTGTTTTGCTTCGATTGCATCCACCATTTGCCTTATACTTATCATGTCAGCTTCTTCTTGGATTGTTTTTAAATCAGCCCGATTGATTATAACACCTTTATTTATTTCAGTAGACGTATTATGATTTCTTGTTACGGCCAGCTTGCGTGATCGAGTGCACAAGAAGTAAATTCTGTATACGTACATAACGCTTTACAAATCTTAAAGATCAGCTGCTGTTTGTTCTCAGTGACACCTTTTATAACATTATGTGGTGGTCAAGACATGTTACCCGTTAGATTGTACACCCTTGAGACATTGGATCGTCTATCTGACCTCGCCACACTCTTGGTGCTGAATTTTAGAGCTGTAACGATTCGGTTCGATGCATCGAAAAACCGGTTCAACGTTGCCGATTCGAATTTAATACCAATACGGCCAATTTTGATTCGTGACATTGCAATCCCGATTGATCCGCATTAAAACCTTACTTTCCAAATCCGTCATCTAAACTTTCTAGTCATTTATAAAACGCCTTGTGATTGGTCAATAGCCATTATGACATCCAATGAAAGAATGCATATTATGCTGAGCATTACATTAGCCGGTAAAATGGCTTCTACAACCACGCTGAAAAACGCAAAATAAAAATTAAAAGTATGGGAACATTTCGGGTTTCGCGAAGGTTCTGATGCAAAGGCAACTTGCAAAACGTGTTTTGTTACGCTTAATCTGAAAGCACTACAAATTTGAGGCAACATTTAAAGAGCATTTTTTTCTGTTAAACACATGTGAAACTCGATTCGGATCATTTGGTATCGAAATAGAATCGAATCGAATGATAGGTGAATCGTTTCAGCTCTACTGAACTCCATGTATCGGTCAAACATAAAGGTGGCATCATATTTAGATTTTGTCATAAATAAGTCTTAAAGTTGTAAACAGTGTCATTTATCTTTCCGTCTAAGGTACAGTGAATTACACACAGGACAGCAGATCCATCTATTTCTAAACATGTTACCGGGTTTTCAATGTTCCGCTCAGACACTACTTTTTATTGATTCTTCAGCGACTATTTGTTGTTTCCATTCTGAGTTCCCCAGTTTCAGTCACATTTTACACGAGTTTACAAATACCATCATTTGGGTTTTACCACTATCTTTGTCTGCAGACGTTATTGTTATTGTTCCAGTCACAATGTTCTTTAGAACTGGTGGACGCTTGCTTGGAAACAACGGATCAATACATTATGTTAATTTTCTGCAAATATTTTCTTTATCATCAGGTGTATCCCCAACCGCTTCTCTTCTTTGTGTTGTTCATCAGTGTCCACTTAATTCGCACTGCTTATTTATTTTCTTTCATCCTGCTGAAAATACGCAGGTTCAAGTTCAAACATTGAGATTTAAGGTTTAAATGTTTAACCTATAATTTCCCTGTGTTCATGGCTATATCTCATAAAAGTTTTTTCTATCAGCATGTGCGCTCCATATTGCATTTCATATCCCCGAAACATGTTTCACAACATGCTCACCATTTTATATCTTGTCTTGTGCGCTTTCAGGAACTTCTCTATTGACCTACGTTAATCGAGGCCGTATCTTGAATAAGTTAGGTGTGCAGCGGTAAGAAGTATGGTAAAATGGTCTTAACTTATGCCAAGTGCAGCGACCAATCACCTTCTCTTTCTGTTCGAACCTACATTGTTATAATTAATACTGTCTTAAATACAATCAACCAACAATTAGGACATGCGACTTACAGATGCCATGTTGTTAAGATACATTTCTAAATCATAAATTGTCTGAAAATTACTTTCAGTTTATACCTTGCACAACGATTCATTTGTCACTATTCGTAATGCCCGTACATTATGTAAATATTTCTTCCCATAAAATAGTTTGGAGATTCAAGCAAATGTAGACTCGGCATCTCTCTCTACCCAATATTGGCCATTAGCGTTCCCACTTACCTTCACAAGTAATATTTTAACATGTTTCACCTATCAAAAGTAACGATTGTAAACTGCTGTTAAATGTATTAGGAACATAATAGTAATTATGTGCACCCGTTGTAAATCAAGCGGTTCTAAATTATGTGAGCTTTACAAATATGTGTACATGATGTTCGCACCTAGTGAAATTCTTTTGTACGTTAATTATGGTTTCTAAGTTTCCTTGTCTGTATCTCGTTATGCATAGGTAAACTAATCGTATAGGCCGATATCAACCGAATAAAGTGCGTCACATTGTTGCGAAACTCGCATATTACCCGCATAAGGAGAGGGTCCGCAAGAAGTCGAAACAACTAAAGGGTACCCCATTCGGAATATCTTAGCAGTATCCACGGGAAGTGATGGAGGTCCGACGAAGGTTCATACCCATCATGAAAAACGCGAGATCCGAGGGGCAGGAGGCATATCTCAAAATCGACAAGCTGTACATAAACAAACAACTGTATAAGGAATAGGACGTTTGTGAGAATGTCATAATATTTGTCACATTGAATGTGAAAGAACTAACAGCGCTTTAATGCTCTGATAGTAAGTTTTCATATTTTCTTAATTGTCATGATATTGTTTGTCTTACTGAAACTTGGACACATAAAGACTCTTCCATAGATCTGCAATTGAAGAATATAGTAAACCTATTAACACATTAAAGACTCTATTTGAAAAGGTGTCACATAAGTTAAAAATGATATTGATTGTATTGTTTGGCTTCAACTACATAAGTTATTTTTATAAATATAGAATCTAATGTATATCTATGTGTTGTTTTTTTTGCACCTGAAAATTTCCCTGCTCTTTCTTTGTATTCTTATGATATTTTTCAATGTATTGAACTTGATGTAAATTTTTATCAAGCCAAAGGAAAAGTAATTCTCAACGGAGACACAAACTCGCGAACGGGAAATAAACCAGATTATATCGAAAATGATAGATATATGAACGTTATTGATTTTGTTTCTAACACACCCTTAACCCCACGAGCAAATAGTGACCTTGTTACGAACTGATTCGGAGACTACCTATTAGATATGTACAAAGCTACTTAAATTCGTATCGTAAATGGGCGGTTACATAACGACCATAACATAAGAAAGATAACGTGCTATACACACAATGGTTAAGCCTGTCGATTATTTATTAACTGCGCGATCTAATTTCAATGAAATTGTAAACTTTACCGTGAACGATTTTACTGAATTCTCTAATCATGCGCCTCTAACATTTGATCTACGCACGAATTAAGCGGTTTCAGCAATTAATACTTGTACTATTGTTTATTTTAAATGGAAAACTGGGAACAAATGTGACTTTGTATGAGATCTTACTTGCGATGTCCAAAATCTAGAACACACGCTTTTATCGCAAATCGGCTTAAACTCTGATCCTGATATTGTAGTGAGCGAATTTTCGACCTATCTAAATTCAAAAGGAGAAACATATTTTAAGCACATTGTTAAACTTGAAAATAAAGGATTTATAGACTCTGAAATAAATAAGAAACAATGGTTTAACGAAGAGTGTTAAATCAAATTTACAAGAGCTTTAATAATAATAATTATTTTATTTGTGCATATAACATAATACTACAATTACTACAATCCATATGAACAGTTATTAACAATTCAGAAATATCACAGATAGTCACATTTATAGATAATAATACATATATATATATATATATATATACACATATACATATATATAATATGGTTTCTAATCTATGACACTTTATCACACTTATTGGTCAAAATTAAATTATATTGAAATATAGATATAAAAGTGCACTGGATAACCCGTAAAGTTTTGACGAAAGATCGTACACAATTTATTTCCAACGGGGTCCAAAGCCGTCACATGTAGATCTGAGTTACGTAATATTATATCATAAATTCGTAATATATGATGGAAAAAAGTGACAACGGTCTCACAATGTCATATTATGGTATTAATAAAATAATTGTTGTTTTTAAACACGAAAACACATCGTATGATGATGAACTTGACAGGATTGCATAAACACAGTTTAAAAATGTATTGCAAAATGGTTTACAGTTTTAAAATGTATAGCAATATAGTTTACATTTTAAAAGTGTATTACAATATGGTTTACAGATCTACAACCAAATGATAAAAAGTTAATAATACAGATACTCTTGTTTCTCAACTTTTTACATTTCTTCTAATAAATGTTTCTTAACAAGCTTTATACGAGTACAATCTAAATAAAAATGGACATACACGCCAGAAAATGATTGCATCGAAAAAGGATTACAAGTATACGTGTAGAAAAACGAAATTAAAATACAACAATGATGTAAGCAAACAAATGAATAGTATGAGACGGAAATCACCTCGTGAATTTTAGAAACTATTTAAACGTAACACTACATCACAAAACGCAGATACGATATCGTTAATCGAATTTCACGAGTATTTCAGAAAATTAGCAGACGACGGTGACGTAAATATAAAATCGTTTGATGTTGATACATTTTTACATGAGGTTGATAATAGGCACACAGAGCCTTCGTACCCCGAATAATCAAATATCGACAGAAGAAATTATTAAGGCAACGAAACGGTTGAAAAACAATAAAGCTCATGCTTGTGATAGTATTATATATGAATATTTTACTGAAACAATACATGTCATCGTCAGACCGTTAGAAATATTGTTTAACTAAATACTGTATTAACAAAATCGAATTCGATTTGCAAAATGGAATAAACGCCGGAATTACACTAGATTAAATATCGATATAGCTATTATTATTCGCTGACGACGCGGCTTTGTTTTCTGAAACCCGAGAGGGTTTTCAAGAATCATTAAACAATTTAGAAACATACTGCGATAGGCGGAATTTAACGATTAACATTAATAAACAAAGGTCATGGTATTTCGAAACGGGGGTACAATCAGTTAAACATTAAAATGGACATATAAAGGTCAAGAACTAGAAAGTGGTAGTCATTTTAATTACCTGGGATTTGTCATGTCCAGCGGTGGATCATTTGTGCCCGCAACAAATACACTGTATGGTAAAAGCTTTCAAAGCGATGCATTCTTTGTTCGCGTTAACAAAAGACATGGACGTACCTAAAAATATCATGTTAAATTTATTTAAAGCACATGTATCATCAATTCTAAACTATAAATGTGAGGTTTGGGATGTATCAAAGTGGAAAACATTGAGCGCGTTCATCGAAAATCCCCTTATACTTAGACAGATATGTCAGAATCGTCAAATACTTTTTGAAATTATATACTTTAAAGAATGGTAATTGATTACTTAAAATAAAATATTCTATCACAGAGATTAGAAATTGAACGCAAACATAACAATTGTTCATCAAAAGTACGGGACACTCTTAACCAAACCGGTTTTAACGATGTTTGGCTATTCCCCGAATCTGTGAACTCTAATCAATTAATCCCGTTACTTAAAACATATAACGAGACCAGTATATCACTAACTGGAATATAAGTGCCACATCATCAAGTTCAATGATTGTATATAAGGAATTATATAAACCAGTATTCGAAATATCGGCTTATCTTGATATTGGTGAAACAAAAACACGTAGGAATATTATTGCAAAATTACGTTTGTCGTCTTACAAATTATTTATTGAAACGAGTAGACACCAGAGCATTGTTAGAGATCAACGTAAATGTGTTTTATGCAACCTTAATGATATCGAGGATGAATATCACTTTGTTCTTACATGTCCTTACTATGCCGATGTTAGGAAAGCACTTATCCCAAAGTATTATAGTTTTCGTCCAAATATGTTAAAGTTTATCGAACTACTTAATAGTTAAAAAAAGTGTTAAGAAAACTAGCCATGTTTTGTGTAAAAGGCTTTGGAATGCGAGAACATGTCTTATATATGCAGTATACATTATATATATTTCAAATAGCCAATAAGCTTGGTATAATGTTATACTTGTTGCAGTCATTAAACAACGTCTTCACATTATGTGGCCACTAGGTATTTACCTCTTCCATGTGACATTCTCACTTAAACATGTTGTATTTCATTTTTGTCGAAATGATGTATGTTTTGTATTTAATCGAAACGCATGCTTTAATTGTATATGTATTTTTATGACGATGAGCTGTATATATGCTTAAGTCAAAATAAACTATTCTGTTCTGTTCTACTAATGAATGTAATGGATTTAAGTGAATATTATTAAATGGTCGTTACAAAATGCAATTCAAAAAATAAACATATATCAGTTGGTAGAGCATGAAATTCCGATTCAATGTACATGAAGTGGAATGAAGTGTTAACTGTAATTATCTGTATACGCGCCCATATTGCCATCAATCGTGTGTGTAATCTGGAATTCGATTTAGATTGTTTCACTTGCAATTATAAACCGTCATAATATCATTATATTGAAGGTTAACAATATTCAAAATAATGGATATGGTCACGAGTATATCACAATCTACGTTTACATTTGGAATCAATAGCTATCTTAGACGCCATCTTGGATTTCTAAAATAGAACAGCCCGGCATCATTTGGAATCTTCATCAGTTACATGTCCCCTTAAAAAAAACACTTAAACATTTACTATACACCACAATGTCGGGTATATGCCAGTTTCTACCGGACTAATATATCACGCGTATTAGAAACTTAATTAAAGATTAATTACTATATCACTTATTTTATTTTCACTTACACATACATTGAAAATATATTTGTTTCTAAGAAAATTAGTATTCATATGTTAAAAATCTTAACACAAAAATTATATATCGGTTTATTTTTCTATAATACATTAAATCCCAATACTCGAGATTATTTCGGAATATACAATTTGAGTTAAACATTTTGTTATTAACAAATAAGGAAAAAAATAAGTATACTTAATAATCGAATGAATACTTTCATACATTCATAATGAATCAAACAAACATAGTTGTTTAACTAACATGGCGTCTAAAATATACTCTTTTAAGGTTTTAAGGCATGTATGTCACGGCTGAAGTGCGTTAGATTTTGCCAGCAAAGTTTTATTTATTTATTGCTTTATATTGCTCTATAAATCATCGTTTTGACAGTCTGGACCAGTTTTGACACCAGAAGCATTTTTTTTCAACAACCTTTAAAGATGGACGCTATGTGATGTTACGTACTTGACGTCAAAGATCCGGGTTTTGTTTCGGAGAAGGTTTCAAAACGTAGTTTGCTGAAAGTTAATATTAGTTTTGCAACATATTGGAAGTGATATATGTTTTTAAGTAAGAGGCGTAATTTGAGTATACTGTTTAGAAGTTCTAAAGAAGATGTCTCTGTTGCTAAAATTCCAAATATGAAAGTATGCGCTTTGCGATTCCAGTATTCGATATATTATTCGACGTCAAACTTAGTATACCGGGTTAGGCTACTGTTGATCCCAAAGGAATAATTACTATTATTATTATACCGGATTTATATAACGCCCTTTTCATGCAAGAGTGCATGTTCAAAGGCGCTTTACATAAGAACATTTGACGTATCGCAGATCAAATACATTTTGCAACACTGTTTCAAAAGAAATCGCTCAAAAGTACACAATTATACTATACAACTACTATATTAATCTTATACTTTAAGTTCTACGTAACAGCATGCACAGTAAACCATAGATTAGAAAGATCAACAAGACACTATAAAAACTACTCTATGTGTATAGCTATAAGACAATTAATGAAACAATAAAATTAAATCTAAAACTTAAACTATAAGTTCTACGTGAAAAAAACATACACAGTAACCATAGATTAGAAAGATCAGCAAGGCAAAACAGAGACAAGGGTAAGGTAAGGATACCATAAACACGAGTCAACAAACCCCCAAAGGAATAATTATGCTTCCTTTAAAAGAGTTAATTCCAGTACATGCTGATTGATTGAGACAAGGGTAATGTCATGATACCATTAACACGAGTCCACAAACCCCCAAAGGAATAATTATGCTTCCTTTAAAAGGGCTAATTCCAGTTCATGCTGATTGAGATTGTATATAATAAATGGAATAAACCACTGCTTATATTGCATAAGATTAGAGGGAGAGGTGAGTTTTCAGTGCATTTTTGAAGGAATACAGTGTTGAAGAACCTCGAATGTTTGATGGAAATGAGTTCCAGAGTTTGGGAGCAGCGTACATGAAACTTCGCTCGCCGTATGATACGGATTGAATCTTCGTTGGAATCACTAATGAAGTCGCTTCGTTCTTTGATCTAAAGTTTCGCCTAGGTTCGTAGACTTCAAGTATGTTTTTCAGATATACAGGCGATTTCCCATTTAAGGTTTTGAACGCATTGGTAAGTATTTTGAAGTGAATTCTTTTTTTCTGCTGGGAGCCAGTGTAATTTTTTTAGGATCGGCGTTATATGACTATAGCGGAATGTTCGTGTGATTACACGCGCCGCAGTGTTCTGAACATTTTGTAGTTTCTTGATAGTTGATTTTTGTGTTCCATACAGCAGTGCATTGCAATAGTCTAACCGTGATGTGACAAGTGAATAAACCAATGATTTTGTGGCATTTGGTGTAAGATATTGCCTGATGTGACCTATTTGCCTAATCTGACCGAAACATGATCTACTTATAGCATTAATATGGTGTTCCATGTTCATTCTTGAAAAATAAACAAGCACCGAGAATTTGAACGTATTGCGATAGTTTAATTGTCGAGTGCCCTACTTTAACAGTAAACCCATCTACGTACTTGGCGTTATTTTGACTTGAAAATACTATGACCTCTGTTTTGTCGGTGTTTAGTTGGAGCATATGTGTATTCATCCACGAGATGATATCTTGGAGGCACTTTTCAACTCGATTTCGTGTTTCGATTTGGGCTGCTCCATCGGTGGGTTCGAAGGAAAGGTAGAGCTGCGAGTCATCGGCGTAGAAGTGATGCCCGCGTCCATGTTTTTTGCAAATTTCTCCAACAGGTTAAGTATACAATGTTGGGCCTAACACAGATCCCTGGGTAAGTTGAAGGTCAGCAGCACTGGTTCTGATTCCTTGCCGTCTATGGTCACCGTTTGGAAGCGGTCAGATAGGTAGGAAGCTACCCACTGTAGTAGTTTTTCAGCAAAGCCAAACTGTTGTTCGAGGCGGTTTAAAAGGGTTGTGTGGTCGATGGTTCCGAAAGCGGCAGAGAGATCCAGCGTCACAAAGACAGTGACATTTGTCTTATCTAATGACTGTAGGACATCGTTTTGAACTTCTAACAAAGCTGTTTCTGTTAAGTAAAACTTCCTGTATGCAGACTGGTTTTCTTCATTTAAATTGTTTTCTGTCAAATGTTCATTTATTATTTTGCTGACAACTTTCTCCATACTTTTGAAGCATATGGCAGATTCGAAACCGGGCGATAGTTTTGTAGTGTTTTTTTTATATCTAAGGTGGGCTTTTTCAATAAAGGTCTTATACGTGATGTTTTAAATGATCTTGGTACACGTGCTGTTTCCATCGGAAGATTGATGATTTTTGTCAGTATTGGTAGCAGTTTAGTTTTGCATTCTTTCATGAGCAAAGTTGGAATAAGGTCAAGCTCGCAAGTTTTATTTTGGGATTTGATGATGACTTTTCAACTTCTTCCTCATTTGTCGGACGGAAATGTGTCAAATTACATGTTTCTGCTGTTGGGTTCTAATCATTACTCTGTTTTGAATTTGAATGAGATAGGGCATGTTCAGAAATATCTTTTCTGATATCTCCAACTTCATCTATGAAAAAAACATTGAAATCTTGTGCTAACTCATCGGATGTTTTGCCAGACGGTAGATCTATTTCAGATGGACCATCTAGTAAGTGTTTTGTGATTTTGTGCATGCTCTTTTGATCACGGCCACAGGATGTTACTTAATATGAATAAAAAATCTACACGTGTTTTATTCAACATTTTGTTCATTTTGGCACAGTGGTTTCTATAAATTTCATGATCAATAGTGAATCTCGATTTTAACCATTTTCTTTCCAAATACTATAACAAACATCATAAAGGATCTTTATATGATAACACATTCCACATATGAGCACCAGAGGCTTTGACGTTTCCGAATCGAATAATTTTAGATATTTCCTTTTTTAAGTTTATGTTAGACAACCCAGTTTTGACCCCGGTTGAAAACTGCGTACATACTTCTTACAGGACCTATAGATGCTAGCGGACGTTGAATTTTAAAGTCATACGTTTTGCGGGTTAAGACAATTAGATGTTTAATGGCTTTATTTACCATACAGTCTTTATCGACATGGTGACATTTGTGGTTTAAACAATAAAGACATGTTGGCCATAATTTGAGCATACTTTGCAGAGGACCAAAACACGAGGCTAATTTCCAAATATTTAACACTTCCTTGCGGTTTCCGAGAAAAAGGTTTTTAAAATTATCATTTTGAAAACACCATTTTCGGTACAGTGACTTAATTAATCTGCGAACCGAACAAATTATGACCTCCTCACAGATAAACCCTCTAAGGAACAGTCTTGGAAAGTTATATCAAATTAAGTCGCAGTTTAAAGCTCAATAAAAGCGTTAACATACCGTGACTTTATAAATTTACTGTCATTAGTATACGGTTTTGTAAGAATACTTCCCTTGTGCGTACAAAGAGATAAATATTTATACTTTTTGAATAGTTTTATCCAGTCTGTTGATTTTGCACATGTTTAGAGCAAGCGTCCCATGCACATTTCCATAACAAAGAAAATTGTTGCTACTCAAAACGTACCTAGCTACCAATTTTTACTACAGCTCGTCTTTTTCCCGTGAAACGCCATTTGATGAACTACACCAGACAATATCCGGGTAATGCCATTCAAACATTTTATATTGTTGACTGTGTCGTATTAAGGTCACAATTATATATGAATTCAAATAATTATGCAATTTAATGTAGAACCTTCATCGTTAGTAAAAGTAAAAGGCAATATTTTGTACATCGGTACCATCACACCTTTTCTTAAAGTTTATTATAAGCTAAATTGCATTTCAGAAATAAAAAGAAGACTTGACAAATGTAAGAAAGAGCTTGCCTTGATTCAAACGTTGTTTTTTTCCGGGTACTTTTAAGTTGATAGCAACCCGCAAGATTCCTGCTGTAGTATACAATCTTCAAACTTAACAGTAATTTTTGATTAACATAAATGCTTTGTATTATTAGCCGAAAACATGTGTTCAAGTATATTAAGATGATGTTTAACAGAGTATAGAATTACAAATCTCGATCGTTAAGTATAATGTAATTGGAAGACGAAAAAAGTAGGTATCGACGTTATAGAAGTGCGGCTGCTAGCATGTAAATGAAACCACGAACCCGATTTTTTAATACGATAACGTCGTTCGGAGTCATGACGCAATAATACATTTTCTATTTAAACAATTTCAACTTTAGGAGTCCATCAATAAACCTTGATGTTCTAACCAAATATATCCACCCACTCTATTCAAACCCTTACCTTATTCAGACTGCGTTGTATACCAATAATGACACATGTATGTCGGACGAGTTGGTAACAACTCCAAATAATTTCACTAAGAGGCTTCAAAATGTTGAATGACGGCCTTATAATATAATCAAATACGGTTGCACAGAAAGTCCATTATTTAAATAATCGGCATGGCACACATTTCAATGGAGGTTATGCATTACACGTTAATAGGCAAAATAACAGACTCGTCTTCTCAAATCGATACATAAACAAACACATAGTTAGTTAAAAGATATGCTTTTGATAATACATGGATCAACGGATTTCGATGTTCATAATCTATGTTCAAGGACTATGTTATTTACATGAAAAATTATCAACAATTGTTAAGTAAGAAGAGTTAAATCGAAAGCGCCAACAATGCCTCAAATTCCTTTGCAACTTGAAAATTGTGTCGACCAATGTCACGTTTTTTTAAATCCCACGATCCATCATATTTGAGTATTGACTGTTTTGCAGTAAAGTAAACGTTATGTACACACATGTCTCAGCGTAAATGAACAGTACTCGGGCACGCGCGCCAATTTCCTGCCTCCATGCCCCTAGTATTCCTAATTTCAGTTAAAGCAACATTGGCCATTGATCCAACGCATTTTGTATGCAAGAGTTTCGCACTGCACAAACTTAAGTATTTAGTACACTGTGACATACAAAGCCTGCGTTAATAATGCACGATGCCTTGCACTCTGATTACCTCAAACTGAAATTTGTGCTTAAGAACTTGCGATGTGTATTTGCAAATGCATAAAATTAAGAAGTATTCTTATGTAAAAAGCATGCTGTAGAGCAATACCAATCATTCGGAGAAAACAATGTCTGTCATAACTATATATTTAAATAGTTCTGTAGGAAAAGCAATTTGTGTACTAAAAATGTAGTTTTGCTTAAATATTAGAGACTACATTATTACTTCAAAGTTTAATGTAAATCTTCATCAACTAGAGAGAACCCGAAAAAATATAGATTTAAAACAGTAAACGTTACTTTACGACATTTAAACCCATATCCCGTTGTTTTTGTTTCAAGCTTTCAGGTCATTTTTGCCGAGAAAGGTGATTTATATATGTTTTTCGCCAGATATCATATACAGATGCCGAACGATCATAAAAAGCTATACTATTTTTTTAAGCATTCTGATTTTTGTAATCAATCATTTTAAAGCAATATATTGTGTCACTTTTCGAATCTTTACATGAACAAACTAAAATACATTTAGATCGTAAACGGTAAAAGTGCATATAAGTGCATATGATGATAAGTGTCAAGCATTAAATCATGTGTAATTTCAATGTAATTAACTCGTATTTTTTTCAGAAATGATCACATACATGAAAAACCGACTCCATAACAGCATCTTTATTGTTCTAATTTCTGTAGTGGCAGATGCTTTTTGAAGGTCGTTAGGATTATTGATAATGTTGTTATGGCCCAGACCTACTCAGGAGCTCGACTCGTACGTTATTTGGAATGTAGATTATCTGTCACGATAGTAACGTTTTTCTATGAAATGTTCCCATAAACATGCGATGACACCAGCAGCGCATGACTGGATATTGTTGTCTGGTTGGAATACAGAACAAAAGTGACTGATCGAAACATTGTATTGATATATTGTTGCATAACCACAATAGAAATAATTCAGGCTATTTGCGGATAATTGCTAGACCATTTGCCCCGATAGAAAGCCTTGACTGTCTTTTTCGTATATATAAATTGAACGTTGCAGTGTATGAATAGCAATCTATATAGTAATGTGTCTATATATTAAGTGTGATTAAACGATGTGCATTTATTAGAGTGAGAACATCAAATTATTATGCAAAAGAAAAGAAATTACGGATGTTATATTATGTTTGTGTGGAGTTGTTTTTTGTTTCGTTACCATATGCTGATGGACATTGTTTTAGATGAAGGTCAAAAAGATCACTAGGCTTTTATTGAAAGCACTTTATTTTTTAACAATACATGTAAAAGAATAGCATATTTTATAAGCATTTACATTGTACCAAGAAATAAGAAAACAGTATAAAAATAAAGTATTAGTATATAGTTTAGATACTAGGTTGTGATCTTAAAAGGACCCATTCTAGACTACAATACGTGCGCGTTATGCACTTTTAATGACGGAAGATAGTAGACAACTACTATTTATTAAATATGTTGGTGTTTTCCTGAGTCTACACATTATTGTGCAGAACAGTTTCTTTAATTATAACACAATTATCTGCTACCAAGCAAACACAGTTCCTTCCCATTGTTGAAGTATTGTCATAGTTCAAACAGTAAAACTGGTTAAAACATTTACATTAAAACCATCACATTACATTACAAAATCTAACAAACCATCACATTACATTACTAAATCTAACAAACCATCACATTACATTACTAAATCTAACAAACCATCACATTACATTACTAAATCTTACAAACCATCACAATATATTACTAAATCTAACAAACCATCACATTACATTACTAAATCTAACAAACCATCACATTACATTATTAAATCTAACAAACCATCACATTACATTACTAAATCTAACAAACCATCACATTACATTACTAAATCTAACAATCCAAGAACGATGCATATCAAATATATCTATAAAAAAAAGATATTCAAAATAAATGTTAAGAATTTTACTTACCATTATAAACCCACAATGAATTTGCTAAAATTAAATAGAGATGTATCAACGTGGACATCTACTATATACAACACACAATCTACGAATCATTTTCCGTAAAATGAACACTTTTGATATCTATAAGAGCTTTTTTAAATTTTATTTTAAAATGCGATTGAAACATTTCATGCGGATAGATTACATAAATTATCCAACGACAAGCACAATAAGTTTGGAATTAATTTATTATTTAAGTTTGGCAAATATCTGTAAAGGCTGAGTTAAAAAAAATCTAAATAAACAATGAAATAGCAACTTACTCAGAATTGAGACTACAGGGTAAAAGAACGCGCGTTGAATTAGAGCCTACTATATACTATTGAACTCTTGTATGACGGATAATACGCATATATATATATACATATATATATAATATATATATTTATCTATATAGTTAAATAGCTTGCGTTGGATAAAATGGTTTATTCTGAAGCGAATAAAATTTTAGTTGTCCAACGACAAGCACAGTAATTTGTTTGGAATTAATTTATTATTTAAGTTTACTAAAATATCTGTAATGGCTGAGTTTAACATTAACAAAAATTATACAATACAACTATGATAGCTTATATCCCCCGAACCCGGAAGGATGTGTTAAAATAGGATCATGCCAAAAAGATTCTCGAAAGAAAATCGTTGAGTGAGAGAATCGTTCGCAAAAAAGCGGCTATTATAACACGATAGCCTAGACAGATATCGAGTAAAGATCGTACAGATTCATCCAAGTGATTTAAACGCACACCACCTCTATTATCCCATGTGATTTTAACCCCTCAACATTGGAGACTAAGATCTGTGCCACATGCCCTTTCTTCTGCCCTCGTGAATGCAACCCTGACGATGGATGAACCGACAATCCAAACGTTCCGGTCTAATATAGCCATATACCTTCTTTAGGTTCTGCAATAATCATATCATAAACCTGCTCTTAGCTGGAACGCTTTATATAATATGTTGACATTCTCATTCTTAACACCATCATTCTGCACATCCTTATAAATCGCAAGCTATGATACAAAATATTTATAGGGTTCTTCCGGGATTTAGACCCAGTTCCGGTAGAGACCGGTAACCGGTTTCCCTGCCAAGAACCATAAACATGGCTTTATTTAAAGTCGACGGTGATCACCTTGATCAAAAGTGGTCGCCAAAGGTGATCACCAAACCATAAGCCATCTTTATCATTTTGAAAAACTAGACATGCTCTGAGCTCGAGCGCTTTATACAATAAATTCAACATTATCCTTATCGACATTATTCCTTATTATTCTCATTATATTGTGTAAATGAAACATTATCTTTATAAGGTTCTTCCGGGATTAAGTCCCAGTTCCGGTAGAGACCCGGCACCGGTTACTCTACCAAGAACCATAAGTATGGATTTATTTAAAGCCAAAGGCGATCGCCTTGCTTTTCACCATAAGCCATTTGGCAGATCGGTATCTTTATAATTTTGAAAAACTAAACATGCTCTGAGCTCGAGCGCTTTATACAATAAAGTCAATATTATCCTTATCAACATTATTTTTATTATTCTCATTATATTGTGTAAATGAAACATTATCTTTATAAGGTTCTTCCCTGATAAAGTCCCAGTTCCGGTAGAGACCCGGCACCGGTTTCTCTACCAAGAACCATAAATATGGATTTATTTAATGCAAAAGGTGATCGCCGTGCTTGTCACCATAAGCCATTTGGCAGATCGGTATCTTTATAATTTTGAAAAACTTGACATGCTCTGAGCTCGAGCGCTTTATACAATTAATTCAACATATCCTTATCGACATTATTCCTTATTATTCTAATTATATTGTGTAAATGAAACATTATCTGTATGAGGTTCTTCCGGGATTAAGTCCCAGTTCCGGTAGAGAACCGTCATCGGTTTTTCTACCCATAGTTAATATGAATTTATTACAAGCAAAAAATGATCGTCGTACTTAAACAGATCGTTATCTTTTTATTTTTGAAAAGTCAAATGTGCTTCTAGATGGAATACAACATCATATTTTGTATCAGCATTTATGGTACAGAAAAGATAAAAAGAAATTAAACAAAAATACAATTGGACTAGTCTGCATTAATTGTTTTACATGATAAATGGCCTGTAGAAATAACACTAGTTAGAAAACAAGACTGGTGTAAGCCTTAACCTTTTTAGCTTGTTTAAACTTGACTGACGATTTAAAAAAAAATTCAAACAAATAGCATGATCTGCAATTGCCGCTTCCAGATCAGAACATTATCGCAATAAAAATTATAAGAAAACGACCCCAAATTAAATAGATAAAACCCAACCGCTGTCTCAAATAATTGAGTATGAAGTAAAAGCGCCCTAATTGTGATGCACATTTTAATCACTCTTAATTCTGGGTGCCATAATATTTTTGCGAGTGAATTTTGATGTTGATAATCGTACCGGCCCGCCGCTAGTTCGTTTTTGAAGATCTTTTATAAATACCTAAAAATTGTTACCAATACTAACATCCTCGTTCAAACAAACGCTTTGTTTTGATATTGGGTTAGGCAGATCTAATTCGCTCACACGTAGTATTGCAAAAAGCAAATGAGAATGCGGCAGCAAGCAATTTTTCTTCATATTATTGTGAGCGACATACGTGTCTGAAATTCTTTGATAATAGTAAAAATCCAGTAGTCAGTGCGGGATTCGAATCAGGGACCTATACATCTCTAAGCCAGCGTTCTACAATTACATAACTATTCCCTCAAACATTAGTTATAAAAAATGCAAACAATAAAGAAGAATTGTAAGAACATACTTTATGGAAAAGATTTTTTCACTTTCACTTATGTTGTAAAATCCTTTTAGTTATTATTATTACGAAAACAGTTAAAACAAATCTTCATTCAACCAAATAGGAATAAAAGAACAAATTAAGAAGAATAAAACAATACATATTATTACACATTGACTCACATGTATTTTGATGTTTATTATATATTAGATCTTATTATTTTTGATTTAAGAGAAAAACACAGAAGAAAACCTGTATAAGAAATTGCACTTTTAAAACACTAAATAAACCCTGTAAAGAACAAATGTGGAAGAAACTAAATAAACAACAAAATGGTAAATTTATAAAAAGCATGTTTAAACGTTAACAATTTCAAAAATGTGTTCCATAGTGAAAGAATAAACGTAATTCATGACAGGGCGCTTCTATTTTCAATATTCCCATACTCCTTGCTGCTGTTAAATCAAGATATATCTAATATTGGGAGAACGGAAAAGCAAACTGGAATGCTAAAGCGCTACGAGGCTGTCTATTTATTGGAGCTGTAGCTTTCCGTGAGCCACACTAAAGGCGATGCCTGTTAATATTGAGTTGTATTAGTTCACATGAGCCATTGGGAGCTATCAAGTATTTTTCCCAGAATTTTCTTTCCAGGGAAATTGTTATTTCGAGGACAAGATTCACAGTGATTGGACGTAAATTGTGTTTCGCATGGAGGATATTTACGTCCACAAAACTGCAACTGCTTCTTATACACTTCGATGAAGTGGTAATAAATAACCGTGAATTGAATAAAGCATTTTGTAGACAACATAAATGTGAAATAGTGTATAGTGTAAGTTATTTGTTTAAGCGCAAACAATGATGACTGTGAATTTCACAAACCAGTCAGTTATTTACAACGACGATCCACTCTACATATCAGACGAAAAATTAAGTGCTTCTAACCTGGTTGTTTTTACAATTTTTATGCTCATTATATTTGTGATCAGCTTAGTGGGTAACGTCTCTGTTTTTGTGATTTTTTACAAAAGACCAAACTTCATAACAATATCAAACAGATTTATTATTAATTTGTCAGTGTGCAATTTATTACAAACAATAATATCTATGCCGTTTGCGCTTGCTTCAATGATAAGACAGGAATGGTTGTTCGGATTCATCTGGTGCCAATGCTCAGGTTTCCTGATGAACGCAATTTTTGCAGCCAGCACTTTAACGTTAGTTGTGATCGCTATAGACCGATATTGTGCCGTTGTAAAGCCCTTACACTATTCATTGCACCTTACACGCAGACGTGCAACTTCGATGATTCTTGGTGTGTGGGTGCTGGCAGTCATTTGTTCAATACCACCATTAGTTGGATGGAATAAGTATAAATTCCAGCGGGACAAAATTGCGTGTTTGCCGATTTCCTCTAGTAAATCACTCAGTGACGTGACTTACACATTGGTTCTTGTATGCTTTTGTTTTATTATACCATCAGCCATAATTATTTGGGCATATTGTGTACTTTTTAAAGCGGCCCGCACTAACAATGAAAAGGTTAGACGAAATAGTACAATAGCGAATGGATTAAATGATATACCTCAAGACCTGCCATTGCAACGCGGCAAAAGAAACAGTTCGGTGCAACTGTTTATACATAGGCTTAGCAGTGCTGGAAGAACAGGGACTGTGCTTTTACATAAGGATGAAAGAAAAGCTGCAGTTACAAGTTTTATGATTTTGTTCACTTTTATCCTTTGTTGGTTATTGTATTTCATAATAATCATCCTCGAATGCCTTCTGTATTATCCAGAACATATCGACCCTACTGTGAAAACACTGTCCGTCATTTTAGCGCTGTCGAGTTGTGCTATCAATCCTCTAGTTTACGTTTTTCGCTGTAAGCTACAGCGACAAGAATTTAAAAGCATTCTTGGCTTCAAGACTCAAATTTTATTATGCAACGGCATGACCGCCAACGGCCATGGAATATCTCGTAGATCCAGTGTCAATACACAATATTCTCGGTGTACCCCCTGCATTACTCGTGAAGGAAGTCAGGAGTCCGATGTCATAGAATTCTTGCAGAATGTCAACACGACTGCATCTCTGAATTCGATGGCTGTACAGGAGGAGGAGGAACACTCCAACAGCATCAGTTAAGGCTCTTACAATCTGAGATGAATTATTGAATACGGTTGTACGGCTTTCAATATTTACTTTTAACTTAATTATGCGGTACTAATTGATAATGATAATAATTGTCAATGTATACACAAAGTTGTTTGAACCTAATTGGTAAAAGACTAACCAGAGATTAACAACAGTTAAACACATTAACAGCATTGGTATTTGCCTTTTTTAGTTTGATCGATCGAAAATCATGGACCCTTCATGCACATTTAAAACGTCGATTAGATTAAATATATGTATTTCTTTAAATCATAAAACAATTTAATTAAATAGTTTTGCTAATAGTGTTGTTACGTCTTTTCTAAAATACATATAACTATTACACTTGATGTAAACTGCAG
Organism: Dreissena polymorpha; assembly: GCF_020536995.1. Taxonomy (NCBI): domain Eukaryota; kingdom Metazoa; phylum Mollusca; class Bivalvia; order Myida; family Dreissenidae; genus Dreissena; species Dreissena polymorpha. The sequence goes on along the minus strand of NC_068355.1, from coordinate 69,248,856 downwards.
TGGCAGTAGCTTAAAATATGATAAGCATGTGTTTGGTACAGCTTTTGTGTTAATATTTAAAACATACATGCATTGCTCCACTTGGTATTAATGTAAAGAAGCATTCCGTCTATTGATGTAATATTTGTTTGCCCTTGTATAGATATGATAACACGCGATGTATAGTTTAATTTACAACTCTTTCACAAATGCTTCTAAAGTACTTCATTATTAGTTTAATGTATCATATATTTTAACATTCAGTTAATTGTATAGCTCATAACCCTTCTCTTTGTGTGACAGCACATACATAAGATGTGATAATTTTATAACAAGGACAATCAAAATAAGTTTAAACAGGATTTAAAAATAAACTGGTTTTAGAATATTCTGTCTGCAGCAGCAACCTGCTTGAAATATAACCTTGAAATCCACACTGTTAACCGGCCAGATTTCCATGTAATTTTATTAGGATTATTGGTTCCTTTGCGTATCGATGGGCAATATGGGCATGTTCAATTATTCATAAGAGGTAACAAGGTGACGTGTAATTTTGGTAATTTAAAAACAAAATCAATGGGAACGTTATTTTTTCTTTTGATACATGTCCATGGGTTTAATATGTTGAACATGTCGCCGCTGCGTTAGATTTTATATCTTCACAAGTGATTTTATGGTAAAATAGTTTAAATCACATTTATTAAGTTTTTATTATCATTCAACATTGAAACATTATGATGACATTTATTTAAAGTTGTCTGTTGAAAACGTATGGACCATTTAATGTACGCAATATAATCTTGTGTTTTGTAAAATAACTGTTAAGTTGCGTAACTAATAATGGATAGTAGCAACTTTGTTATTTTTTATAAAACCATACCATGTTTTTTTACAGTTGTTAGGTATACAGTAGATATAATTGTATCAAACGGTTGTAATAAATTTCTACACGACGATGTTGTGTTTCTTCTGTGTACCCTGTATTTTTATCTCTGTCGGTTCCAAATGGTACTCCGGGGTAAATGTCGACTGTGTTTTTACTAGAATTGCTTTTAAGTAATAAATATTGATTTTCAGAAAAACATGAGAGGTCGATAAAGTCCATTATGTTTCAGTACTGTTTTGTTCGTGCTTAGTGTTTTGTTGTGCACATGTTGATTTAACATTACATATACTAGTTTATTAAACGGATGTCAGATTGCGACTGATGTGCAAATCTCGATTGCTGTTTCCATGTCCGAAGTCAAGGATGAATCACTTACGATTTATAACAAAATTGAATGATAGAACTTTTATTATCTAAACGAAATTCATTGAAGGAAAATCTTCTTGTAATGTTAAGTGTTGAATACAGCAGGAAGTAACAGCTATATTTTTGATCAATATTCTCTAAAATTGTTTCAGTCTTTGTAAATATTTTATTAGCAATCCAAACACCTTTGTGTCTTTGTAGGGAAACATAAAAGTATATAATTGGTATGTTTGATATAATTTGGAATTAATATAAAATATAATCGCAACATTTTAACAGTGAAGAAAAAGGATTCAAAGTTTTGCCGATTGAACAGTCTTTTTTTATAGAAAACATATGCACATAATATAAGTAATATTGTTTCAATAAATTTATTAAGTGTATAAAGTCAATTGTGTAATAGATCAAGCATTTTCGTTTTCATATAGTAGCCTTTTAACGAAACCTCATAGAATGATCTGCGATTTCTGAAACTGCGGTATAATTGTGATTATTTTGCTATAACTTACTGACAATCATTATGATATATTAATGCATTAAAATATTTTAATCGATGGATAAGTAAAAACAATGTAGTTTTTACTTGTGTAAGTATATATTTGTAACTATATTTATTTGTAATATTTGTAATATATTTGTAAGTATTATACTGTGTCATAAAAATGTGTTTGTGTTATACCGTACATTCTGTAGAATAAGTTATACACTCTTTAAATAAAATCATTATCATAGTTGATGATTGTATAGTGATATGTATTATTGATTTTAATCTTTCATGTATATAAAAATCCCTATCTCCCAAAACCGATGTAATTGCATCGTCAATCACCTGTTTCTAGTTTGTATTTATTTTCTTTATTAGTGCCTCATCCAATTTGATTGCAGATCGTATGAAACACTAATAATACGAATAAAAAAAGTATGTACATTTTAGTAAAATATTTAATTGTTTAACATGTATTTGTCTTTATAAAATTAAAAAAACTTAACTCGGTGGGATGTTTCTTCTCACAATCTTTTCACAATAACCCAACATAGAAATAAATCGCCGAAAGTATAATATCTACTTTCTTTAAAACTAATTTTATCAAGTCCGGTTTATGTAACGAAAGTTGATACTAATTAATAGTTTCAATAATATATACAAACAAACAATAACGAAGACAAACATAGAATACACTCCCGTTGGTTTTGTGTGACTGTAAATAAACACATTTCATTGAATACATATAATTTCCAAGTAATGCACTTGGATTGGTTTACATGTCCGTTCCTTTTCCAGCATACACTTGAAGGCAAATGAAATTTCACAATCATTGATATTTACTGTGTCAAGTGTTATTGCTCAGCTAACACATTCGTAAGTGATGTTTGGTTAATTAATCGTTATCTCAAACCAGAACGGAGCGGACCTAATGTTTCCATTCCATTTGAATTAACACCCTTATCGCTATTGTCTGGAAACATCAATACAATCAAAATACTGACAGTACTGGTGTGACGTTGCTTTTGAAGAGGATTGATATAAAAGCATCTATTTAAGTTTATCTACATCACCACACTTGTGTATGTGGGTACGAAAGTTTTGGGTAGGAAACAAATGGGTACGAAAATTTTGGGTACAGCAATTATGCCCAACAAAAATTAAGAACATAAAAAGATTTGGTTACGAAACAAATTTGGGTAGGTGAAAAATTGGGTACGAAAAAAAATTTTGGTTACGAGCAAAAATTTGGGTACGAAAAAATAATTGGGTACGAAAAAAAGGGTACGAAAAATGTAGGGTACGAAAAAAAATTGGGGGTACGGGGAAGTAGTACCCGTGGGGAACTTGATCCTTTCAACGAAACCGGGAGGCGGGTTAGATTCTCGATCAAATATAACAAGAAATATCTTTAAAAAGTTATTCGACGTGTATTTTCTGTACCACTTATCTTAAAAAATTGTCTGTTACAGTAAAAAGTTTGTGGGTTATAACATTACGTTTCATCATATAAATTCAAAACTTGACATGCTCTTTAATTACACCATGCTCTTTAATTTCACATGTATATCATACCAAACTTTATATTTCGTTGTTTGCTTTCCTAAGTAAATGATGCTTTGTGTACGGACGTGATTTCACATTCCCATGTGCATGAACATATACTTTTTCTCTTTTGATTATTGATCTTTTTCTCTATTTCAATAAGCTTAGGCATGTGTGTTCGTTAAGTACGGCAATAATTTCATGATGATTCCCGATCGAAAGTGGGTATGAGCACATAGTCGTAAGAGCACTTGAATACGTGAGTTCGCCCATGAACACATGGTAAGGTTAACTAAATCTCCGCGATGTGACCTAATATGTGCTTAAAACAGCAAACAATATCCAACAAACGAATGAATTGTCAAACAAAGTATGTGCACTGATGTGGCTCTGTAATTTATGTTTGAAAAGTGTATTAAATATGCAAAATGAGAAAGCACGCAGAAGAGCGAGTTTCACAGATATGATACGGCTATTATGCTGCTTATATACCTTAGTTGCTACAACGTTTACAAATGGCAGGTTCGAAATAATTCGTTTTCTTTACACTCATAATCGCGTTGAAAGTTAATTATACACGTTTTAATTCGCAATTTATTAACTGAATCACGACAAATGTCAAATACAATACAGAAAATGCATAGTTGTTTCATTGATCTATAAACATTTAATTGATTGAATATAACAGATTTAAAATTAACGTTTTCAAACTATTATTAAATCTTTTCCCAGAATAAGCTGTCCTATTTATAGCTGAGCTTCTTATACCTTTATTAATGATAATCAGCGAGGTATGCCGATTAGAAAAATCGAGCTATCTCAATCGGACTGGCTCGGTCTTTTACATAGGTTGCCATTGTGAAGAATTTTTTCATGATATGATAACTTAGACGATGCTTCGCAGCATCGTCAAAAATGGAGTACCACATTACTTATTTCAGTTACCGAATAAGATAATTAATTCACATAACGTTGACACAATATTTCTCGAAAGAAACTGCTCTTGGTTAACAAGCGTCAGAGCGAAACAAAATTCCAAAAAAGTAAATCCCGGAGATGCTCTCATGTACTAACTATATACATAATAACTCAATATATAACTTCATATAAATCATGTTTTTTCTAACATTATTTCATCTATTTTTATGACACATTGACTGATCAAACTGTTTTGAGATTGATCAAAGATTGTATTTATCCATATCTGGATCTGCCAGTGATCTGGGTTAACGCTTATTTAGCACCGGGAAGCTTTGAATTGGTTTGGTATAAGGCTGTTGATCAAGTTCGAGCTCTTTTCGGTTGCATGTTTAATTGCCTAACCTAGAATATATAGACGCAATAGGAAGTAAACTAGCGCTTTAATAAAAGTATTTTGATTCGAAGTATACAGAAATAAAACGTCGAGTTCATGAGTGTCTAGACTGGATGTGGGCAAACGTTACAAAGAAGCGGATTATGGCGCTGTCTAGAATTTAAAAAAAATCTGAAAGAGCAACAGAGGCTCCACTCACCCGTGCAATGAAAGAATTGCAAACGCCAAACATTCAGTCCACATACAACCAAAATACATGCTTAATGTTTTATGGCTGTGACACGCTCGTATGTAATTTGAATATAAGTCACATGTCATTCTGTTTTTAAAAATTTCCGTGTCTCCGTGCTTTGAACAAATGATTGTATAACAAAACAATTCCGAACAGTTTGAAAACATTCTAATGCATTGTTGTTCAGTGTGTTTTTTAAAATATATATTACCTTTTATATTATGTAAGGGGAACCACTGAGATATGTTTGGTCTTGTTTGATTATTTATCAGGTACGAGAATTTGAAGTGTTTTCATTTACAAACCTGACGAGATATCATAAAACAACAAATTAGTTACTGGTTATTTACCATTATTTTATATGTATACCTCTTGCAGGCAGTTGTATAAACTATCCTCGTTCTGCAATCTGTGAGGCACGAAAAAGGCCATGAAGGTCCTGTTGTCTTACCTGAACAAAGTGGCCTCGTTAAGTTACCAGCAGTGCATATGGAATGCCACGTTATGAAATCTGAATGCACGGGTTGTCCTTTGTAGTTTCTTACGCCTGAAAGTAAGGCGGACATACATGGTTTTGCCTTGTCGAAGCATAAGCCCTTCACTGATAGGCAACAGAACATCAGTGAAACCTATTTTTTTTTAAAGCAATGGAGTTTGATTTGCTATATCTTAATTGTTGCGTACATATGTTTTTCTTTTAGCATGTGTATAATCATATATAACGTTATTTGTTGGTAACCAAAATAAATAATATTCTTTGTTACATTCTAATATAGTTTATATATATATAAAGTAGTTGTGTTTCAGAAGAACGGTTTTACTCTCTTTGTTAGAAGATGTATTTGCTGTCGATAATAAGACACAAATTACCTTAAGAGTTTGTTTAAAGTTGCGAGTAGAATAATTTTGATTATGTAATAATTGTTTAAATTATCTAAATATCATCACTTACGTGTCACTAATGGGTTAAGACCTTGTTGTGTGGGAAACATGTTCAGCCGGTACCATGGTTTCTGTGTCATGTAAAATTATCGGCCATTTTCGTCCACTTATTTCTAATGAGTTCACTCTACTTCCATTAAGACATCATTTATCTATTACATTGTTTCGACTATTTAATTATATTCAAACATTATATTATTCTACGCCTCTTGTGAAACAAAATAGTCGAAAACTTTGACAATCAAAGCTCAGTAAAACTCTCAACTTGATTCAGCGAACCAATCGCTTCCTGAAAGAAACGCTAGTTATATGTGCCCCCAGCGTTCGCATGTGCAGTTATCGATCAAGCTTTTTGCAAGAATCGAATGCAGCTATATAAGCAACAAATGATTGAGTATGTTACTCTTGAGACCTCAAAGGCAAGTGGTTAAATATTGGAATAGCTAATAATACTTCATTTGCAGTAGACAATTAATATGTTAATGGTAATTTATGTCCATAAATATCCGAGCATGTTTTCATGTGTATGTTCCATCAAATTTAAATACTTGTTATATTGTGTGTTTTTTTCGAGGTATAAATTGATGAGACGTTGAAAAGTCGTTCACATGTGTATCTAAAATACAAGTTTAACTGACAAACATATGAATACTATTTTGATTTTACGACTCATTTTTAATACTTATTAAAGCTTAATGTGTATCAAACAGCAAATTCAGATCCATTTTGCATCCATCAGATACATTTTTCAAATTATCAGTCCAAATCGATAATGTGCTATGAGAACAGCACATAAGAAAACCATTTGACTAGACATCTGACCACCTCCTCGGAAATTATTGGTTACTAAAACCGCATTTATTGATCTTACATATAGTATAGAAATTGTAAAGTCACTCTTTAAAGTCACTAAAACAATGGCAAAACGGAAAGCATAAAATGTGAGTCGCGTTTACACCAAACATAAAGAAATTTAATTTTTAGCTACCCAACTGATAAACGACAGTTATTATGTTGCTCATATCAACATATTAACAAGTGTACAGACAGTTCAGAGAATGCAACCACATATTTAGGAAGAAACAAGTCTTAGACCAGCACCTATTGCCCACATTATACATAGATTAATCATTTACATAATGTTCATATCACAATAAATAATATTGGTGTGAGAAAAACAAAGTCGACAAAGTATTCACCAATATTATATATATATATATATATATATATATATATATATATATATATATATATATATATATATATATATATATATATATATATATATATATATATATATATATATATACAGTGTGACATAAAGCACATATAAGTCGTAAACAAAAAACGTTCAATTACTTGTCTTCTTCAGCTGCCAACTAAATGCCCAGTGCTAATTTCCTCGCCTTAGGACTAATATATACTTACATTTATCGACCAGTACTGAAGTTTATGATAGATTATACATCAATAGAAGTTGACAAAAGAAAAAAATTCCCAAGAGACTATTCTGACAGAAGCCGAGACAAACAACCAAAGCTAAGTCAAAAATCAAACTTGATTATAGCGCCATCTTCAACCCGGTCGTTTTCCGAGAGAATATATATATATAATATAATACATATATTGGATACTTATGTCTGATGGGGGATGCGTATGGGAATTCTTCAAGATTTGTATATATTACGATGACATGAGATTCGTGACAACGTTATAATTTCACATATTAACTTTCGCTCTCGTATGGTATGCCATTAATGAGGGTTTATATCCCATACACATTCAATTACTTACAGTGTAACTAATATTACGCAAGTTACCTTTGTGCATTCATGTTTTTATTGTTTGTTTGCATAGGTGCATTTGATTTGAAACGCGCATTAGGTTTGTGATACATTCAGCTGAAAGTGTGTGATTCCGCGCGCCCTCAAATCGATTTAAACCCCTATTTTTTATCATTTTTTTATTATAGTTAATATTATGTTATTAAAGTAGGGAATTACAACGAGAATTTCTCTCCTGATAAATAATCTGTAGTTGATTGGTTTCTATAGTTATTACTATAACAGTTTGCATTGTGTGTTGTGGCTGCATTAGAACAATGTAAGTATAGTTCTGTCGTTTCAGGCTTTTTTTGGTACAGCTATTTTGTGCTACCAGAATGACGCAAACTGACGAACTTTTCTTACAACCTATAACACATTTATGAAGATACATCGCAAAAAATGGATACCGGCATATGTATGACAGATGGACCATATTTCGTTTTATACTTATACGTTAAACACATCTTCGGTAATAGATTGTATATATTTCCGATAAAAACGCAAATTGGAAACTTCCGTCGTAATATTTTCATCGCGCGTAAAGTTTTGGCGTTCATGTTTCATTTTCTATATGCATCGTCCTAGATGCGCATTTGGTTCGTCATAAATTTGGTGAGTATATTAAATTTATGTTAGTTTTATCAGTTTGATTGTTTTAGTATGATTTACATACTGTTTGAAGGATTATTATCGAATCCATCATGTCATCATTATTTATTAATGTAGTTTCTTTTACAAACGTATTACTAATGCATGTTTAATAAGTTGTAATAAAAATAAAAATGAACCATACATCAGTAATTCAATACTTTTCTGTTACTAGAGACATATGCTGGTAATACTGTGTCATATAAAAAAACCATATCGTTTTCACAATATAAGTCTGATGTATAAACGGGGTATAAAAGTCGCATTGCGAATTGGTTTGCGACCAGTGAGAGTATGGGATATCACTGCAGTTTTGCTTTATGCTGCCATATTCAGCCTATCGATATACGATCGACAGTAGGATGGGCAACATATCATATCAGTGATTCGGTTTTTCATCTCATAAATTTGCTTAATGACAATTTATCCGAGATATCAAGGGCATCATTGGAAAAGTCACATTGACACCAGTTCTTCCTTTGGACATGCAATCATCGCCTTTAACATATATTGTCGTATTCATATATACAAGTATCACAGTACAAATTTGTTTGCTAAAAAAATAACACGATTTACAACACAACCAATTGTATAATATATCAACAATACGCTAGTTAATTTATTGATAAATGTATATGTCACGATTTGTATAAAGGGTACATTGAGCTTATATTGTCAAGTATTTTCACTGCCACAAAGATTCCCTATCAGCAGAACGGTCACCAAATTGTTTATATAATGTAAGGTGTATTTCAAATGGCGTTATGAATAGTGTAAAAGGAAGGTAAGGTGTATTTCAAATGGCGTTGTGAATAGTGTAGAAGGAAGGTAAGGTGTATTTCAAATGGCGTTATGAATAGTGTAGAAGGAAGGTAAGGTGTATTTCAAATGGCGTTATGACTAGTGTAGAAGGAAGGTAAGGTGTATTTCAAATGGCGTTATGAATAGTGTAGAAGGAAGGTAAGGTGTATTTCAAATGGCGTTATGAATAGTGTAGAAGGAAGGTAAGGTGTATTTCAAATGGCGTTATGAATAGTGTAGAAGGAAGGTAAGGTGTATTTCCAATGGCGTTATGAATAGTGTAGAAGGAAGGTAAGGTGTATTTCAAATGGCGTTATGAATAGTGTAGAAGGAACGCAGTCACATATTGATATAACCAAGACCGGTCTGTAAAAACATGATCTCTCCCAATTACAACTAATACAAATAATATCATGCTATTGTAAAAAAGAACAGAATGTTCGATGGAATCTCATTTAGAAACACGGTAAGTAAAAAATAGTTAAGAATACGTACGATATAAGATAATGTCTTTATTACAGCTTGGTGTTTATTCGAATCTCACGTAGACGTACTTACAAAATATCTACGTTTGCTATAAAAAATCAAAACTTTGTATCAATCACTTTTGTTTGTTTTCATACTTTAATAGCTCTACGTCTTTCTTACATGTTTGTACATGGTTATGTTTAGCTTATAACTGTATTGGTGTCATGGGAATTGCTTTATGTTGTTTCATCGCTTTCATCCTCATCATCAAACGTTTTTCGTCTGTTCAAAAAACATAGAAATATAAATATTAAAACAGTTAATTCGGAATATATTTGAGTGTTGGAATAAAGTTACGCACCACATTCATCATATTTACAGTTTACCTTTGAACTCATCTGAAAACGGATATGAAAAGCAATGCGCGCTAGACATTATATTAAAAATATATACATGAATATAGTTTTTGAGAAGTACATATTACACACTAGATTAAGGTTGTATTGTGGGTTTCCGTTTAAGTTTTTGGTTTTTGAAAGTGGTCCACAAAAAATGAATCTTTGCCTTAACTGTTAAAGCTAAATGCATACACGAACGTCATGCGATATGCGCTGAGGGAATAATAACATTGGAATGAATATACCATTCTATGCCCGCTTAAGGCCTAGAGGGAACATCGGTAAGGAAATGGAACGTGCATGTGAGCGCCAAATGTTGTCAATCATTTAGCAATGGCTTCGCCTAAACGTGTAATATAATACACTTGGGTTTTTAATGTGTCTTAAACGACAAAAGTGTTACACAAACAAACCACCAAAAACGAGAAGTATTTCAGATACTGCATGTTGAATGGTTCACTGTAAACCTCATAACAATATGAAATTATTATCGTTTTGAAAAATACGACTTTGCCTTTGTAATGTGCACGTTCTTAGACAGTAAGGTAAAGGCAAAGCAAAACATATGTACGGTGCAGTTGCTTTGTCACTTATATTTGTTGTAAATCTTCAGATTCCTCATTTCAGGTATGTATATGACGGGGATACTTTACGGAGTTCTCCGTAAAATTGGTAACTAACACGTCCTTCTTTCCCTTAATAAGTTCGTTTGTTAAAATTATTCAACCATATGCGTTTCAGTGTCGATGTTCTAAATTGCATTATTGTGTATTATAAGTTCGATTACTAGTTCATGTAAAATGGGTAACTAGCTTAAAAAATTATGTTTATGAAATGTTCCATTAAGTACACAATCCTCGCACTGATTTATTAAAACAAATTTATAATGTACATATCAAAAACATGGAGCTCTAGAAAACAGTTTGTTGTTGTGTCGTGAATACTTACGTTTGTATGTCTTTCCTCGGAAGATAAATAAAAAAATATTAAAATGCAGTCTTCAAGCAGTTGGCACAAACGTTTGGCGAGTATATCACGTTTTCTCCTAGAAATAAAGTGTTTATGGTGGTCTAAATGTCGTTCATTATTGAAACGGATATTTGTAGAGACCGGAATATTGTACAGACAACACTCGAACAGAACATTGCATAATATTTGCAAATTATAATTGCAAATCAATTAACTTAGTGTTGCCAAGTTCGAGACTCACAATCAATATGTTCAATATTGTTTCGTTTAAGAACTTTAATCGAACTTGAACGATTTTCTAGACATAATATGATATATTGAAACGTGCACAACAAGTTTGCAAAATACTATGATCGTTTGTTCAAAGATACTGCTTGTAGGGGTAGCACCACTGAAAATTCAAATTCATGCGAAATGGTAATTTCGGTACTAGTTCTTCTTCAACATGCACAATAACATTCGCAAACATACAATACAATCAATAAAAGGACTTCAAAACAATTGAAATAATATATCAAGTCAATAACGCACGAGTCAATAAGAAATACGAAGACATTGTACAAAATCATTAAGCTAAGTAAACCGGAGACGTGCGGTTAACAAAATAGTATACGCAGCTTCATTCGAACATGCGACAATTAAAGAAAAAAATCCTGTTTGTCCGATTATTTACCGATATACTATTTATCGCATTTGTTAACAGTAATATACAAATCATTTCAGTTCTAGAAATAGGTTGATAAAATTTATGTTTTTTACCGTCAAAAAATATTTAGGCCGGCCTTTTGATCGCGGTCGGAATACAAAATATTATTTTGCCCAAGAATTGTAATAGATGACAAAACTCTTAAGTCATGAGTTGGTCATCAATAATTGTGAAAATGAAATGACACTTGAAAAGGGGTTTAATGCATCTGCGTCACGTGCGGACTGCACAGGCTAATCAGAGACGACACTTTCCACCTAAACTGGATTTCTGCTAAGGAGAGACTTACGCCAACGAAAAGCGTCATCAAATCGGATAGTATCGTCCGTGATTGGCATGTGAGGACTGAGCGAGTGCGCCAAGTGTCGGCTGCAAAAATTTAGCTCTGATAAAACGTTGGATGAAATTGATTATCTGGACTTGTAAAATCTGGATTTTCGTCACAGTGTTACATGAACATATAGCAAATACTATTTGCTTATTTGTAGTTAGTTTTTCATTTATTAAGTGAATTAATTAGATGAAAATAAACTCATTAATAACGTGTATATAGCTTTATACTTCGTACATACATTGTTCACCTTTAAGTGAGCGAAAAATCAAGGGATTATGTCGTTCATTCAGTACAATAGAAATCAATTACTGAATTGTGCAGGTGTGGAAGGAAAATTGATAAAACCGGGCAATGAAACTCTTTCATTATTGAAATTTGACAGTTTCATGCAATAAAGAGGATCCTGGGGCGGTAAACATTAGCTGAAACGAAATCAGGACATACACCAGGGTGTTCACTTGGAGAATATTGAATTACTACCAAGAGAAACTCCTACAATAACCAGTAACTTGTCAAATACAACAAAACCTCTGCAAACCGCCCAAATGACGACCATTCATTATAACCTTATAAAAGTCAAAATTGAAACTAAAACCACCGTTAGCGGGCAGAAAAAAACATCAAAATATGCAACATAAAGCCTTGATTTGTAAAAAGAAAGACAACGATTTTATATCAACTACTGAGTTTGTTCTTGTAGCTATAACAGAAACCTGGCTTGGCACATCTACAGATAAAACCTACTTTACCGAGCTATTATCTGAAGGCTTCCAAATAAAACATGTACCACGTCCCAGTGGTCGCCGTGGGGTGGAGTCGCTCTAATACACAAGACTAGCATTGAAATAAAAGTCTTGGTTTCAACTAAAGACACTGACAAACAATAAAATACCTTTGAACACATTGACTGTAGTATAAAGATTTAAGACTACTCTCTATGATTGGCTGTGATCTACAGACCACCTCCATCAAACGACAATGGCTTGAAATCAAGTACTTTCTTAGAGGAAGAATGGTCCCAGTTTTTATCAAAATATTCAACAACAGATAAACATCATTTTTACCGGCGATTTGAATTTCAACCTTGACGATCCGTCTGATAAAGATATTCTAAAATTCAATAACTTACTCCATTCTTTTGGTATGATGCAGCATGTAAAAGAGCCAACACACGTACGAGGACACATTCTGGATGTTGTGATCACTAGGGACACTGTGGGTACGGTATCCAACGTAGTTGTTACCGATCCTGAACTTTCAGTTAGCTTAGGAAGCATTTCTAAAGACCATAATGCCGTCATCTTCAATGCAAAAGCATCAAAGCCAGCTCCGGTAAGAAAGACTGTAACCTTTCGGAAACTACGAGCGATCAGTATTGAAACATTTAAACAGGATAACACAGACAGAAATACAATTTGAAAATATACATGACCCTGAAACCCTTGTCCAAACTTATGATATTAAATTTTCAGCTTTGGTAGACATTCATGATCCATTAAGAACAAAATCTATAACCCTGCGGCCGACTTGCCCGTGGTACAGAGATGAGCTTCATATCGCTTAACATATCAAACGAAATATTGAAAGAAAATGGCTAAAATCGAGACTCACTATTGAAATTTATAAAATCAACTGCGCCAAAATGAACAAAATGTTGAAAAAGCACGTGTAGATGTTTATTCAGATAAAGTAACATCGTGTGGCCGTAATCAAAAGAGCATGTAAAAAATCACAATATACTAACTAGATGGTTCATCTGAAATAGATCTACCGTCTGGCAAAACATCCAATTAGTTAGCACAAGATTTCAATAATTTGTTCATAGATAAAGTTGAAGGTATCAGAAAAGATATTTCTGAACATGCCCTGTCTTATTCAAATTTAAAACAGAGTAATGATAATAACCCAACAGCAGAAACATGCAGTTTGACACATTTCCGTCCGACAACTGAGGAATAAGTTGAAAACTCATCATGCAATCCCAAAATAAATCTTGCGAGCTTGACCCTATTCTAACTTGGCTCCTGAAAGAATGCAAAATTGAACTGCTACCAATACTGACAAAAATCATCAATCTTTCGATGGAAACAACAAGTGTGCCAAGATCCTTTAAAACATCACGTATAAGACCTTTATTGAAAAAGCCCACCTTAGAGAAAGAAACACTACAAACACTACTATCGCCCGGTTTTGAATCTGCCATATGTTTCAAAAAATGGAGAAATCTTGTCAGCAAGAGAATAGATGAACATTTAACAGAAAACAATTAAAATGAGAAACAGAAACAGCTTTGTTAAAAGTTCAAACCGATGTTCTAAAATCATTAGATAAGAACAATGTCACTGTCTTTGTTATGCTGGATCTCTCTGCCGCTTTCGACACCATCGACCATAAAACCCTTTTAAACCGCCTAGAACAACAGTTTGGCTTTGCTGAAAAACCACTACAGTGGGTAGCTTCCTACATATCTGACTGCTTTCAAACGGTGAGCATTGACGACAAGGTATCAGAATCAGTGCTGCTGACCTTCAGCGTACCCCAGGGATCTTTGTTTGGCCAAAAGTTTATACTATGTATTTTGAACGTGTTTGGGAAATTTGCAAAAAGACATGGACTCGGGCATCACTTCTACGCCAATAACTCGCAGCTCTACCGCTTCGAACCCACCGATAGAGCAGCCCAGAACGAAACACTAAATCGAGTTGAAAAGTGCCCCTAAGATATCATCTCGTGGATGAATACAAATATGCTCAAACTTAACACCGAAAAAACCGTTGTCATAGTTTGTTTAAGTCAAAACAACGCCAAGTACGTATATGGGTTAACTGTAAAAGTAGGGGACTCGACAATTAAACCATCACAATACGTTCAAAATCTCGGTGCTTGGTTTAATTCTAGAATGAACATGGAATACAATATTAATGCTATAAGTAGATCATGTTTCGGTCAGATTAGGCAAATAGGTCACATAAGGTAATATCCTACACCAAATGCCGCAAAATCCTTGTTCAATTCCCTTGTCGCATCTCGGCTAGACTATTGCAATGCACTGCTGTATGGAAAACAAAAATCAGCCATCAAGAAACTACAAAATGTTCAGATCACTGCGGCGCGTGTTATCACACGAACATCCCGCTGTAGTCATATAACACCGATCCAAAAAGAATTACACTGGCTTCCAGTAAAAAAAAGAATTCACTTCAAAATACTTACAAATGCGTTCAAAGCCTTAAATGGGCAATCGCCTGTATATCTGAAAAACCTACTAGAAGTATATGAACCAAGGCGAGGTTCTTCGAGGTTCTTCAACACTGAATTCTTTCAAAAAGGCACTGAAAACTCACCCGTTGCTCTAATCTTATGCAATATAAGCAGTGGTTTATTCAATCCATTATATAAAAGCTCAATCAGCATGAACTGGAATTAACACTTTTAAAGGAAGCATAATTATTCCTTTGGGGGTTTGTGGACTCGTGTTAGTGATATCATGACGTTACCCTTGTCTCAATCAATCAGCATGAACTGGAATTAACCATTTTAAAGGAAGCATAATTATTCCTTTGGAGGTTTGTGGACTCGTGCTTATGGTATCCTGACTTTACCCTTGTCTCTGTTTTGTCTTGCTGAAATTTCTAATCTTTGATTACTGTGTATATTTTTTTTATTGTCTTATAGCTGTACACATAGAGTAGTTGTTATAGTGTCTTGTTGATCTATCTAATCTATGGTAAATGTGCATGTTTGTACGTAGTACTTATAGTATAATAGAGAACTTCTATAGTGCAATTGAGTACTTTTGATCGATTTCTTTTGAAACAGGGTTGCAAAATGTATTCGTATCTGCGATATGTCAAATGTTCTTATGTAAAGCGCACTCTTGCATGAAAAGGGCGCTATATAAATCCGGTATAATAATAATAAAATAATTAATAATAATAATTGCCCTGATGCGGTATCCATACGTTAACATCATCATTTATCAGATAATTACGAAATAGATTACCACATAAGTTCGGAATGCAGATACGGTATGCCAATGGCAGAAATGACCTTATCTCAAAGGTTATTTTCATAATTTGTAGGAACTGAAACATATTTGTGCGAGATTTGATTAGTAAGACTGACACTTTATCATTCGACTGATAAATGCGATCAAATTTTATTTCCATTTAAAGTGTGCACTCTGTAGAGCGCATGCCATGTGTTTCTTTAAAATTAAACATAGAATTTTATGGTCTATTATCAAACATATCATACAGCTTGATCCGATGGTTTCTGGCAACTCATCCGACAGTGCATTATCATAAATATTCATCATGCGGTAACGACATGTGAGTGCAAGGCCTGTACCACAGCTCATATTTTAATGATAATTCTCAAAATATTGACATGATAAAATGTGAAGACCATAATTGTATTCATTCATCAGATAATTGGTATTCAGTCGAGAATTGTACAATTACATGCCGCACTCTGTTAAGAGAACCTGTATAAAGCATTGCATGTGTCCTGAGCCCCGTGGTTAATGGCCCTGCCCTTGTAATTTATAACGATTTAAACGTGATTCTTGACAACAAGCGCAAACATATTGCCATTATAATATAAATATATGCTAAGTGTTCTGAGAATAAATATCGTTGTCTTCGTATCCGAGCTTTGAATTGTTCATGTCTAAAATCGATATTCGTTAATAATGCGACAGCTAAAACATCCCCAATTGATGAAATATATAACAGCCATACATAGCTAGATCAAAGATATATATTTATTACCATAAAAATAGATGAACAGAACAAGACAAGCGTTTTATTTGAGACTCGTACTTATAACATTATAACGAAAAAAATGTGCTTTAATACTATAAATCCATGGTCAGTTGTTATAGTAATTGTTCAACAGAAAATGCAAACATCGAATTAAATACCACGTATAGACTACGTCACATGTACATTGATAGCGAGGCTCATGTATTACACGGTTAAATATTTTGTATATCTATAGCATATTTTATATATTTTGCAAAATGTTGACGAACAAAGATATTCATAGATCCTATTAGAGAATTGAATTTGTATACTAAAGGTCCAACGTATAACTTTTTATCGAGACATCTCCGCCTCGTTGTAATTAAGCAATGACAAATGCATATAAATGATTCACGTCGTCTCGATCGCTGCTTTCACAATGCACTCAGAATCTTTCATTTCTTGGTATATTACTAAAACCATGACGGCCCGTGCGAATCCTTAAGGATTGGCACATTTACTAACGCTTTTAACAAATTTCCTTAAATTAACAGGCAATATGTCAAGATAACCTCCATAAATACAGGTAGTTTTAAAATGAGCGTAATGCGTATGAAAGGCACTTTAAATTTAAATAAACCTTGTCATTCTTGAATACAGTTGCTTATTACTCGTCGCTCATTAAAAACAACAGGAAAACACACATATGCTCAGGATTTAAAATTACCATTGAAAACCATACGTTTTTCGAACATTTATGTACACCCACTACAATTGACATTATTTTAAATCTTCTAAAGCACCATGATACAATTAGGAAATAATTATATTTTCGCTTTGCAAAAACTTACACCAACACGATATAGTTCTCACGATATACAACTCCCGCTAGTCCTCACGTAGAACAGCACGTTTTTGAAAACAATTATTCTAGTTTTAAAACTACTGATCAACATATTTCCCAGCTTTTCAAAAAATATATAAGAAAACTAATTCGTCATTATAATATGCATCTGCATCGAAATCGTGGATCGTACAAAAACGACGAATGATCTCGTCTTTAAGACATCGCGTCTTGATGTTTTATCTTCAAAACCTGGCCATTTGTGTAGTGAAATACTTTGACTTTAACAGTTTGTTAAATATAATACATATTCAAATAGAAATTAATAAATTCTTTAATGGTGAAAATACACATAAATACTTATGCATTTGTTGAGACAACGTACATTTCACATACATTCACAATCACATTGAAACAAAAAAACATATTAACATATTTTCTAAATCATAAATCCAACGCTTTGAATAATGGTAAACTTAATTATAAAAACAAAACATGTTTCATAACAGTCTGTGAATTTGACCTCAGTATGTCCACTTTTGTTCTGACATATTATCTTCTAAATTGAACCACTCTTGCAACCATTAAAATAAATACTCAAACGCGTAACAACGTTTTTCTGTAAAACGGTTTTCTTAAAAAGAAGCGTAACTTGAACAATTTGATACGAAAATGTTTGACTTTATTCTTTTACATTCTTTAACATTCATTCCGCATGGTTTTCTTCGCTCACAATAAAAAATGCAAAAGGGGGCATCTGTTCATTACACTTACTCCAATGAATGATGAGCGTAAAATTAATTAAACTTAATACAGGCATTCTGATTTTCCAGATCAAGTGCATTCAATGTCAGCCAGTAAAATATTAATTGATCATGACCACACGTATACAATCAAAAGTAACGAAACGAAAATCGGCACCAATCGCCATGCTTTTTCCAATAAAAAAGTAAAAATAAGCTAGATCGAATATATGTCATGGTCGTAATTGGAATGTCTGTTAAACATGTGTTTGCTTTGTTCAGGTGCACACTCAGTCATTAACCGACTACTAAAAGATCGTTAATGGCCCATGACATGTGATTCTGTATTTCTGCTGCCAGACTCAAAAGCTTGAAATACTGTGTTATCTATATCTAATTCCCTGCACGCTCTTTAAACAGTTAATAATACTTACAGCTATCTGAGGATTTCGCGCTTGAGTTTTGTTTTCGCTTGAAACAAAAACAGCTGCCTTTGTATTTTGCTATTTGAAATTAATGTTTAGCTTACGGATGAACTTTATTATCAGAGTGCACATAGTTTCGTTTTACTATTTGATGTTATTTGGATATATGACTGATCAGTTGATCATCTCCAATTGCAGAAAATGAACTGTGGTATTATGATAAACGGTGAAAATATATGTGTCCTACTTTACGCGGCGGACGACAAAGTATTTTTAAGCAAAGCTTGCAAATTTTCCAAAAGATGCTGAATAAAGTCGATTCGATGCATGGTACAAAATATGGCGCATGAAAGTAAATCCTTCAAAAATGAACGTAATGCATTTCATAAAACAAAGTTAACAACCAACAACATGTACCTTTAACATTGGAGAGCACGCTATAAACTTAACAAACAGTTATAAATACCTCAGGTGCATTATCAGAAACGTTGGTTTTCTCCGTCACCGCTAACACACTGGCGGAATCGGCATGAAGGGCTATCGGTGGGATTTTAAATAAAGCAAAAACAATTAACGGAATTACGTTTACCGTTTACACCAAACTTTATAACAGCAGTGTTGATTCTGTAATGGATCATAGCTTAGGGGATTGGGGATACGAAGCATACTCAAAATGTGACACTATACATTATAGGGCGATTTGCTCATTCCATGGTGTGCATAACAACGCGTCAAATATAGTAATTAACGGCGACGTTGGGTGGCAGACTACTACCGCAAGACACCATATATGGATGATTCGCCTGTGGGACCGTCTTTTTAAGATGCCAGACGAAATGTTAACAAAGAAATTATTTAATTGGGACTTCTTTCACAATAAGGGTTGGAAATCCGACATTCAACACATTTTACTGACTGAACCTCCAGCAATGTCGATGGGCAACATCTCACTAGATTGTTTACTCAGTCGGGTCATCGACATAAACAAATGGACACCGGGTCTTAAAACCGAGGCGAAACTTAGAACATATCAGCAAATAAAACATCAGTTTATGTGCGAAAACTCACGTGACAATGTGCCTCCCCGAAACAAATCAGATCAGTTATTGCACCGTTCGTAAATGAAACCTTGCCACTACGCCTTGAAACCGGGAGATTCTGACACTTGAAGGATGAAAAGCGGATGTGTTTACTGTGCAATGAACCACATAAAATCGAATCAGAGTACCACGTCGTATGTGCGTGTTCCGTTTAAACAAACCTGAGACTTATGTTTTATAATTCGATCATAGCAATAATACCAGACCTGATTCGTATGGACTATAATAACATACTTAAATGCCTAAAATGCTTATGACGGACAAACGAGTTTTAAATAAATTTTCTTTATTCATAATCGATTGTGACTTAAAACGAGAAAGTATATTTTGTGACGATATTACTGTATTATGGCTATTATACAAAATTGTAATGAAAATTAAAAATGCTATATCCTCTATCAAATCAGTGTTTATTTAACTATAAACTCTTAAATAGACATATGACGGCTACACTTATCCATGTCTAATAAGTGTCTCGTAAGCAATTTGCGTGGCCGGATAGAACTGTTTGATTTGAAATTGTAATTAATAACTTTTATTTGTAGGTACTATGTGCCACTTAAATAACCTTTTAAACTACAAACAAACTTCTACTCGCATGTGATTTTGGTTTGAGGTCAGCGTACAGAACCAATAGATTTTCATGCTCCCTTGGTCAAAATCTTAAAACGAATATTAAACTTAATCTTTCATAAAACATTATCTTAACATTGCAAATACAATTCAATTAAATTCATGGTAAACTGAAAAATGATGAATAAGTTAATAACCTGAGCAAAACAACACTAATTGAAATAAACAATTGGTTAAACAAAATGCCAACATACCAACATTAAACCGTTCCTTAACGAAGTGTCGTACAATATATCAAAATAATTCAAAGACTCTGTAGAAACATCATTGAATTCTAATCCAAACCACAAAACAAATTATAATAAAATATCAAGCTTCAAATATAACATTACACACAAACACTGGTTTGGTCTTCAATATCATTCTACCCGCAATACATATAATAGTAATCGCAAAGCGTATCATAGTAATAAAACCAATCAAATAAAAACAGCTTACCTCGGACTATTTATAAACACGTGTTGCACACATTTATTCGTTAACATAAATACACTTCTGAAAACAGATAACGTTGAATGCATTAAAATCAACATACAGACTACTGGAAATATATCATCAGCCTTAATAGGCAAACGTGATAAAAGTCCGACTATTGAGCAATATAATACTTCAAACTCACACAGTCACCTTAAATAGACCTATTTCAAGCGAAGAAAAACATGTTTTTTAAATTAAAAAATGGCAGCGCGTGTTACGATTACGTCAATATTTGTAATGAATTTATTATATTCAGTGATTACTGTGTATAACAGCATATTTAAGAATATTATGAACACCGGAATATTGCCTGAAACATCGGCACAATAAAACCAATTTATAAAAATAAAGATTCTTAAACCGAACCGAGTAAATATTGCCCTATCATTAGCTGCCTTGATAAATTATTTACTGCCGTTATCAACCAAAGAATTAGCTTATTTCTAATTTAAAACAATTTAAGTCAGATTTCCAGCTTGCTATTCAACAAATGACCATATCTTTGCACTCAATGTATTAATAAAAACATAAAAGATCTGAATAAAATCGGTCAAAATGAGGAATACCTATATTCTACTCTTTATTGTTTTTCTCCAAGAATGGAAATTGTCCATTAAATGAACTAAAACTAAAGTTATGGTATTTGGCGAGATCAAATCAAGTAATTCTTTTTAAACGACAAGCGAAACAGTGAAAGAATACACATACCTAGGAGTTATATTTAATTCCTAAAAGAAAAACAATCCGCTGGTGGACCAGGCCAATAAAGCTATGCTTACTTTGTTTACACGTATTTACAATTTAGATTAACCCATAGATATACAAATACAATTATTTGACCATTCAATACTCTACTGTACAATCTGAGGTTATGAAAATGAATATGTTAAATGCATTCAAAGAGTCACCGAAACATAGCTATTAATCCCGAAATATTGCCTTTGCGCTGAAACTGGTCGATATCCCTTGGAAATAGTTATTTAATCACGCAAGGTCAAATTTATTGTACAGCAATACTCTTCATACTTTTCAAAATTGTACATGGACACAATGCTTACCCATATTCATAACTCTACTGGCCTAACGTATATTTTGGTTACATTAAGACAATGTAATTACACAATGTGTCCACTCCCAAGTTAAGACATTTCAAAATGACCTATTTATACAGGACATTAATTCACAAATAGAAGCATCTCCTAAGATAACTACTCCCTGCTTTACGATAATACGAAACTTTAGAATTATATATCTATACTTTCGCACTCTCTAAAACTAAGTATACTTCACTTCCGTACTGGAAATAGCAGTCTTACTATTGAGTCCGCCTGTTTCTCGCAATCGTACATTGAGCACAACAATCGTAAATGAATACTCTGTTTCAAAAATGACATTGTTTACGAAATGCAATAATTTATTTAGCAAAATAAATTCTTGTGAGAAGATATAAAGTGAATATATGTATTCAGCCTATACACATACACTCCTTGGATACCATCCCATAACTTTTATTTCGATGGGAGTTTACCTTCTTGGGGGATTAGAAACTAGCCTACATCAATCACAATCGTCTATCTTCAGCTTTAATACACGCTGGGATGTCAATAAATAAGCAAATGCCTTAATCAAACAATGCATGTATACCATTCCGTAGTTGGTGTTTGTGCTTTTTAGACAATGTTTTTGATTGTTTTTCGTTTTGAAATGTAATACTGTTCTGTAGGTTATGTATAAAAAGTTTAATATTGTGTAATATAGTTTAAAGGGAAAACAGTTGTGTGAACTTTTTGCGACATAATAAAATTAAACTTCAACTATATTTACGTTGACCTTGGCTGAATATTATTTTGACTTTCACATTCTTCGTGACTTATAGGACGTTACGTTTTATGGTAACTGTAACAGATAGCTTTTGTAATGTAGATATTCACTTTTAGTGTATGTTTTGCACTCATGTGTACTCACTGTTAGCCTGATAGTGTGAAATATATATCTAATTAACAAAGCAAACATGTTGACTTTAATTAAGGGACTTGTTTAAATACTAAATGGTAACGACAAATTTAACTCAGACTCCTCTTTTTGCAGGTTGAACTTTGCTATATGTTTTTATTCGCGACGTTTTTATGACTTTCAATCAACGCAATCCCTAATAATATAATGCTTATGTAACGTCCTTTAAAAACTTGCTTTAATATATGTTGGAATCCTATTATCATCCACTAAATTGTTGCTACCTCTACATAGTGCATCTTTTTATACATATTCCACAATAAGTACAATTTATACTGATTTATACTGTTAAAGAAAAAATCAATTAGTACATTTCCTGAAAGCCTTCCCAAACTAATTATTTTATTGTTGTTTATGTGACCATTATTTTTGTTAAATAATGTTTTGTCAACTATACGCTCACCTGCTGTCACAATATGTATAACGTCTTATGGAACTATGAACAAACATAAAGATATGTTTTGTTCAAGTGCTGACAAAGTCCATGATACTTTAGTACCGTTTTGTATGTGCGAAGCGTTTTTGTGTAAACATATTGATAAAAAATTACATAAATTAGTTTACTTATCTAATGTAATAATGTTATTGTGTTTATGTTTTGATTAATGTTGCCTTAAATGAATTACTTAGAATTGATGGCATAATTGAATGATATGACTTGTGTTCTGTTAAGGAAATCTTATGAATGAACATGTTGCTTAAATGTAAATTTTTTAAATAAAGCAGGACGTTAGAGCTACACATATAGACCATTTATATCTATTAATGTTTTAGATTTCATAAACAGTTTAATAGCAATTCAAACACGTTTGTGTCTTTTTCGGTATAAAATTTGTATGTATGATATAATTTCGCATACATAGATAAATATAATCACAATATGTTGACCGGGTCGAAAAGCGCATCTAAATTGTGACCTTTGAAAAGTCTTATTTATAAAGAAAATATAACATACGTTAGTAGTAGTATTTCAATATATGTACATGTATATATAGTACATACCGTAAATAAACCAATAGAGCAAGCATTCTATATTTTATAAATTATTCACTTAAAGTAGCATAAATACTAAATAATCAACGAATATATCGCGTCGGAAGAACGACGCTTTCATGAACACTACGTCGTTTTCCGAAGCTGCCCGAAGCCGATCTCGCGTTCGCGCGTAAATGTTCGAATATTGTAGCCGAACATTCACATGGAATTTGTTGTTCCCAGACCAGCGTTACAAGTGTGGCTATTGCTATAAGGAACACTAATATTTTATTTGTTAACTTATATTTTTATAAATATTGTTAGAAATATTCGTTGATGTTTAGTGTTTATGAGCTTTTAATGAAACCTCGTAGAAGGATATTTGATGTCTGAATTTCGGTATAATTGTATTAATGTTTATATAGCCTATTGACAATCATTATGATATGGTAAGTTGTGTTTTTGTGTTATATGCGTAACTAGTATACTGATTCACAAGAATGTTGTTTTTGTTATACCGTATATTCTGTAGAACCAGCTATGTAACTCTTATATTAAAATCATTTAACAAGTTTTTGATTGTACAATAATATTTATTATTGATATTTACAATGTATTTTAATGTATAGTCAGTCAACCAGTTTAGAATCACTCGGCAAAAAACGGTAATTCTTTTGACCACAATAATTTCTTTCGGGATTTAGTGTCTACGTGAGAAGATGAAAAAATAAAGGGTAAAATTTATTTTGTATGATAACAGGTTAGGCCAGACGGCATGCATTTTTGGTCAAAAATAGCCAATTAACGTTCACCTTTCGGAAAATTATTCAAAATCATTCAACTTACAGAATTAGTATTTCCAAACATTGGCATGGCATTGGTTTTCAAGCAGCAAAAAGCTTATTTAAAAATAATAAAGTTTTCTATATCCATATTAACATTTCACAACATAACTCATTTAACCAGTTCCGGTTAACTTTTTGCCGCACGTATCCCCCGTGTAAGCATACTACAAAAGCTTCCTTGCTAAAACGTTGTTAATTTATTCCTTGACCTAACGTATACATTAGATAATTATCATTTTGTTTTAATTGGGGCATTATGGAAAATTAAATACAAATTAATCAGAAATGCTGATTATCAGGAACTGGTTGACAAACTGTATTTAAAGACCCATTACCCCTAAACCGTACTGCAATTGAATGGTCTATTACCTTTTTAGTTGGTATTGTATTTCCTAAAACATTGCACATCGCATTATACAAGCATAATACGAAGGTAAAATATGAATGTTCATTAAATTAAAATGAACGTATATTAAGATCTATTTGTCTTTATAAACTCAACATAATTATATTAACTACAGTCTACTCTAGTTTTCTCGAAGTCGGCGGGAACAAGAAAAATATCGAGATAACGAGAGCTCGAGATGTCCGATTAGACGAACATTAACCTTGTTTTTACATCTAGATAACTGCTAAGTGGTCTAACTAAAGCCGTCACCGTGCGGCTTAAAACAATGGCGTAATAACTGTATGAGATTCAATGCGCGTTTCTTACTATTCTTTGATGTTAAAACTACTGAACTGTACATGTACATTATGTAGTTTGAAATGCAAAGTTCAGTCGATCATTAGGAGAGGATAAAATACAAATGAAAAGTCATTCTGAGTCTTATCCGTTGATTTTCTTCATAGACAGGTCGTGCCGATTCTTGAATCGTTCCAACCAGCCGCCGGAGTAGTCGAACTTGGTGCTGGAGGGGCCGAGTTGCTCAGCATACGATATTGCCTTTGTCATTATGGTTCCGCCGTCGAATGGTGTACCTGCTGTCTGCCGCTTCTATATCAGGAAATTTTGCAGCCCGCGCTTTTTTTCTTGCTGGCTCGAGATCGCCGGTTAGGATTTTCGCCTAAATCTCGTCCTTTTTTGTTTTATTCGTTGAGAGCGGGATGCCAAACTCTTCTGCTATCTTCTTGGTCGTGAGGCCTTTATCGACTTCTATGATGGCCGCGTACTTTTCCTTGAACGACTTCACTTCAAGCTTCCGCTTAGTCCCCCTCTTGGCCGATTCAGATATCACCAGCGGGTTGGATACCGGGTCCTTCTATGGATTGCTCGACCGACAACTCATTATTATATTTCAAGTTAGCCATGATAATGACTGTTGGAGTAAAAGGATAGAACAACATTCTGCAAATTTTCGCCGGTTTATATACGCAAAAATATAACTCAGTGCATTTTGGAATGGTGTTTGTAAAGACAATTAGTCTTTTGGCCTTTCGGCAGGCTGTGTATTAATTGCAGTTCATTGCAGTTAAAGTGACAGTCCTAACTCAAGTGTTAATGTCTAACGACATTAGACACGTGTGGTCATTGATGCAATTAACGGATCACTTATCTACCGCACAGTATCGACAGCAGCCGGGCGAAGCGGGACGGTGAAGTATAAAAAATGTCTCATCTTTGCCGACACTTGGACAGTTATTCGCATTTCGAGATAAACCACACTAAATACTTGTGAAATCGGGACTCGGGACAAATTTTTATATCGAGATATCGAATGATTCGAGATAACGAAAATCGAGCTTTGCAATGTTTATTAATATAGATTAAGAAGGAAAAAAGTTGGGACATTGAGCTTACCTGGACATATCGAGAAAATCGAGATAACGTGAGTAGACTGTATATCGGACGTACCTTGTTACAATCTTGCCATAATTATACAACATACAAAGAAATAGATCCATCACCGCAAGTATAATATCTACTTACTAGAAGACTTATTTCATGAAGTCGGGTTTCTGTAACGATAGTTGATAATAATGTATAGTTTAATAAATACGCACAAACAAACGTAAACGAAGGCAAACAAATAATACATTCCCTTTGTTATGTTTGTCTGTATACAATCAAATGTCACGGAATATATAATATTTCTTAGTGATGCTCTCGGGTTTAATAAAATGTCTGTTCGAGTTCAAGTACGTTCTTTAGGCGGCATAAGTTTCATCTGTTATTTCACAAGAACGTTTTGTTAATAAATCAATACCATAAACCAGAACGGAGCAGATCTCATGTTTCATTTCCATATGAATGAACACCCTTATTCTATTGCCTGGAAACATCAATTTAAATGTGGATTAACCTTATATGTTATCAAATACGATAATTCATTTCAACAAAATTAACACACTTTTTATCTCACAAGACTACTTCTGAAACAAGCCATCACACAAAAATCCCAAAGCATAAATCCTGCGAGTGTTGTTATGTACTAATTTAATAAACTATTTCTCAATATATAACAGCACTGATGATCCAGTGTCATTTAATCTTTTTATCCATTGTGAATGACACATTGACTGAGCCAACATTTTTAAGCTAGACCAAAGATCTCATGTATTCATATCCTTCAAAGTGTTGACGTACAGTTTGTGTATTTTAGTAGGTCTGAAAGTGATCTGGTTCGGCGGTTATTTAGAATGTGTTTGTTTTGAATTCGGTTGGTATATAATTGTTGACTATTTAGAGCTTTTTTCGTTGGCATGTTATAACACCTAACTTTGAAGATGCAGACGCTAAATAAAGTAAAGTAGCGCATTAAATGAAAAAGTATTTTGATTTCAAGTTTAAAACAAATAAGGTACTCGATGAAAGGTCAAGTCAAGTTGGTCGAAAACGTTTCAAAGTAGCGGAATATTGCGCGGTCTAGATTTATAAAATCTGAAAGAACAACAGAGGCTTCACTTAACTGTGCAATTAGAGAGTTGCAAACATTAAACATCCAGTCCAATTACAATCAACATGTATGTTATATGTTGTATGGCTGTACCACGGTCCTATCATACATTAACTTTAAGTCACATGTTACTCTGTTGATTAAAATCAATGTCTCCATGCTTTGAAAACAAAATCATTTATAACAAAACGATTCAGAATAGTTTGAAAACATTTGCACGCATTTCTGTTCAGTGTGTGTAATTGAAAATATATAATTTATTACATCTCAAAGTATGAAAGGGGAAACCGGTGAAATGAGTTTGGTCTTGTTGGATTACTGATCAGGTACGGGGATTTTGGAAATTTCTCAAATACAAACCTGACGAGATAGCAGGTCATTACACGTAAATTACTGGTTAATATTAAAATCATATTTTCATACATTTTTCATGCAGTTTTATGTGCTATCCTCGTTATGCAACCGGTGATGCTTATGAAAGGTTAATTAATACAATGAACCATTTCGTTATGTTGTCATATCTGCACAAATTGGGTCACATTAAGAAACATGCAGTGCACGTTTAATGCCAAATTGTGAAATCTGAATGCACGGGATGTCTTCTGTAATGTCTTGCACTTGGCGACAATTCGGACAATTAAGAATGTCAACAGGTAACCAAAATAAACAAAAATGTTTTCGAGAATGAAATATCATAGTTTGACGAATATATAATAAGTAGAGATGTACTGGTATGAAACCCAGGTAATTCTCGCGTGTATCGGTGCTATACACTGAGCACGTAAAAGAACCAAGGTATCTATTCGCAAAGAGCTAGGGTATCGCACCCGGATTCCTTGTATCACAATACTGTCTCTTCTGCTTGCTGTCTCTTCAGCAAAAAAACCCAAAGGACCCCATTGGAAATAAGTGCTTGCACTTTCATGGGTTATCCTTGACCGCAAGGTCAAAATAAATACATACAGTTCTGTTTTAAGCTATTATTAAAATAAGTTTGATTCGGATATGATTGTTTTACTCACACCCAAGTTAATATCATCAATCATGGTTCCCTAATTGATTAAGACTTAAGTCGCTGTTTGTTGTGTGTGAAAGTGGTACATTCGGTAACATAGCTGCGGTATATTTATTGGCCATTTTCGTCCACTAACTCCTAATTAGTTCAATCAACGTCCATTAAGCCAGCATTTATCTAGTTCAACGTTTCGATCAACTAATTGAAATAAAATATTACATAAAACTAAGCCACTTGTGAAACCAATTGGTCGAAAACACTAACAATTAAGGCTAAGTGAATACTATAAACTTCATTTAGGTAGTGTTCAGCAACCGGTCGCTTGCTGAAAGCAACGCCAGTAATGGGTGCCCCACTCGTTCGCTAGTGCAGTTATCGATCAAACTGTGTAAGAATGAAATGTAGCTTTATCGGAAACTGAGCCTTTATTCTTTGACCCATGAGACCTCGAGGGCAAGTGGTAAAATATTGAAATAATTATTGATACTTCATGAACATATGCAGTAGACAATTCATGTATTATACAATGTATCTATGTGAATATCGTGAGCATTTTGTATTAATATGTTACATCTCATTGAAATACGTGTCCTGTAGTGTCTTTCGAGGATTAAATTTATTAAACGTCGAAATATCGTTTATATGTGTATTAAGAATACAAGTTAAACTGACGAATATATCACATATTCAATACTTATTTTAACGTGTATCGAACAGCAAATCTGGATACATTTTTCATAGTATCAGTCTAAAGCGTGTATGTTCTGTGACAACAGCACATAAGAAAAACATATGACCATCTCCTTGCAAATTGTTGGTGACTAAAATCGCATCAATTGATCATACATATAGTACCAAAATATGCAATTTAATAGTCACTGAAACCAATGGCAAGACGGATAACATCCGTCGTATTTACACCTAATATAACGACACGTAAAACAAACTTGTTTTTATTAGCCTCTCAATTGACAAACGGAATATCATGACAGTTATTATGTAGTGCAATCTGCACAATTTAACAATCTTAACAATCTGCAGAAAGTTCAGGGAATGCAATCACACATTTAGGAAGGAACGAGTCCAAGTCGAGAATTTATTGCACAAATCAAACATAGAGCATACAACAATAATATTTTTTGCTTAACAGTGGTAACTGTTAAGATGACAGTAAGACAAAAACGCACATATAAGTCGTAAACAAAAAAACACGTTCAATTATTTGTCTCCTTCAGCTGCCAACTAAATGTCCAGTGCTAATTATTGCGCCTTAGGGCTAATATCTACTTGCATGTATCGGCTAGGTCTGAAGTAAATTATATATTATACATCAATAGACGTATGACAAAAGAGCAGCATTTCCCTATAGACTTTTTCTGTCAGAACCCGATACAAACAACCAAAGCTAAGTCAATAATCCTAACCTGATTATAGCATCATCTTTTACCCGGTCGTTTCCAGAAAGAAATTCACTTGTAAAGTGTTCACACTTGCCGAAAATGTTCCAAACTAACACGTTAAGTGTACCTAACTAACGTGTCAATTTATACATAGAGAATAACAAGTTACTGCCTGATCTATTTGTAATATATTAGACAAGGCTTATAATAATATAACGTCAAGGCTTGCCGAGCCGTTATTTTATTTGTGCAGAGCCTGATATATTACAAACAGATTGGGCAATAAACAGTTTTTCCGTTTATCATACGTCCCCGAATTTAAAGAAACGTACGTACGTACGTATGTATGTATGTATGTATGTATGTATGACTTACTGACTGACTGACAGACTGACTGACTGACTGACTGACTGACCGACTGACAGTTGACTGACTTACTGACTGACTGACTGACTCACTGACTAACTGACTGACTGACTGACTGACTGACTGACTGGCTGGCTGACTGACTGACTGACTGACTGACTGACTGACTGACTGACTGACTGACTGACTGACTGACTGACTGACTGACTGACTGACTGACTGACTGACTGACTGACAGACAGACAGACAGACAGACAGACAGACAGACAGACAGACAGACAGACAGACAGACAGACAGACAGACAGACAGACAGACAGGCTGACAGACAGTCAGTCAGTCAGTCATTCGGTGAGTCAGTCAGTCAGTATCATTCAACTGATAAATGCAATCAAATTTTACTTCTGTTAACAGTGTTCAATCTTCAGAGCGCATGCCATGTGTCTTTATAAAATTGAATATCACATTTTAAGGCCTATTATCAAACATGTCATACAACTTGATCGGATGATATCTGGTAACTCATCCGACAGTAAATTATCATAAATATTCATCATACGGTAACGACTTGTGAGTGCAAGGCCTGTACTACAGATCATATTTAAAGGATAATTCTCAAAATATTGACATGATAAAATGTGCAGACCATAACTGTTTTCATTCATCAGAGAATTTGCATTTAGTCGAGAATTGTACAATAACATGCCACACCTGTTCGCACGGTTGAGAGAACTTGTAAAGAGCAGTGTATGTGTCCTGAGCGCCGTAGATTAGGGCCATTTCATTTTAATTTATAACGATATAAGCGTGATTCTTGACAAGAAGTGCGGACATACTGCAATCAAAATATGAATATATTCTAGGTGTTTTCAGACAAACTATCGTTGTCTTCGTATCTTAGCTTTGAATTGTTCATGTTCAAAATGTACGTCACGTGCACATGGAAAACGAGGTTCATGTAATACACGGTTAAATATTTTGATATATATTGCATATTCTATATATTTTTGAAAAATGTAAAAATACAGATATTAGAAAATCCCATTTCAAAATTGAATTTGTATACATAAGGTCTAAAGTATTACATTGTATCGAGATATCTCAACCTCGTAGTAATGAAGCATTGACAAATTCATATATATTATACACGTCGTCTAGATCGCTGCCTTCGCTGGTTTCAAAATACTCTCAGTATATTTCATTTCTTAGTATCTTACTATAGT
This sequence comes from Dreissena polymorpha, assembly GCF_020536995.1. Classification (NCBI taxonomy): domain Eukaryota; kingdom Metazoa; phylum Mollusca; class Bivalvia; order Myida; family Dreissenidae; genus Dreissena; species Dreissena polymorpha. The sequence goes on along the minus strand of NC_068355.1, from coordinate 69,217,258 downwards.
AATGACAGCCCGTGCGAATCCTTTATGGTTGGCACATTAACTAACGCTTAAACAAATTTCATCAAGTTAACAGGCAATATATCGAGATAACTTCCATAAATAAAGATAGTTTTTAAATGAGCGTAATGCGTATAAAATGCACTTCATTTTAATAAAGCTTTTCATTCTTGAAATAAGTTGCTTATTACTCGTCTCTCATTAAAGACAATAGGAAAAAACACACATATGTTTAGGATTTAAAATTACCATTAAAAACCATAAGTCTTCCAAACATTTCTGTTCTCACACTCCAGTTGACCTAATTTTAAATCTTCTTAAGCTCTAAGATACCATTTTAAATAATTATATTTTCGCTGTGCAAGACCTTACACAAAAACGACATAATTTTCGTAGTAATTGATGTATATAAGGGACTTCGTCCCATAATTCCGTATGCACCTATATATTTAGTTGACTTCCTGATTAGATGTGCAATACAGATTTACAACAAATTTACTAAACACGTTCAATATTTTTAGACTTGGTAAAGTCTAATTCCACCATTAATACTCAAATGCTTAACAACGTTTTTCTATAATACCTTTTTCTTTTATGGAAAAGCGTTACTTGAACAAATTGATTAGAAATTATTTTGATTGTATTCTTTTACATCTTTCCGCATGGTTTTCTTTGATCACAATAAAAAATGTAAAATGGGGTATCTGTTCTTTGTACTAACTCCAATGAATGATGAGCTTCAAATGAATCGTACTAAATACATGCATTCTGATTTTCCAGACCACGTGCATTCAATATCAGCCAGTATACTCGTAATTGATTACGACTGTGTATACAATAAAAAGCAAACCAAAAATCGGTACTAAATCGCTATGCTTTTTTCTAATAAAAAAGGAAAAATAAGCACAATTTGTCATTTCATATCAATGGTTACTAGATCTTATATATGTCATGGTCGTAATTGGAATGTCTGTTTGCTTTGTACAGGTGCACCACTCAGTCATTAACCGACTACTAAAAGATCGCTAATCGCCCATGACATATGATTCTGTATTTCTGTTGCCAGACATTAAAGCTTGTAAAACTGTTTTATCAATTTGGTGAATTCCCTGCACGCTCTTAAAACAGTTTATAATACTTGCAGCTATCTGAGGACTTCGCTCTCGAGTTTTGTTTTCGCTTAAAACATTAACTGGGGTTGTTGTGTTTTTGTTAATAAAAAAATAATGTTTAGCTAGGGATGAACTTTATTAGCAGAGTGAACATAGTTTCGTATTACTACTTGATGTTATTTGGATGTATAACTGATCAGGATCTTCAATTGAAGGAAAGGTACGGTGGTATAATGATTAATAGTGAAAATATATGTATCCTACTTACGCGGACGACTTAGTATTTGTAAGCAAAAGTGAGCACAATCTCTTTATAAGATGCTGGGTTAAGTCGATTCGATGCAAAGTATATAAATATAACATGGCTGACATTTGTCCGAAATTTGTCAAATTTACTGTCACCCTGTCAGATATACCCATAGATCTACAAATGCAATTATTTTACAATACAATATTCTCAAATTTAACGTCTGGCTGTAACATCTGGGGTTATGAAAATGTCCATGTTATAGAAAATTTTTATTTCAAATTCATGCGAAGATTCCACAAAACATAACTTTTAACCCCGAAATATTGCCTGTACGCTGAATCAGGTCGATATCCCTTGGAAATAGTTATTTAATCACGCACGGTCAAATCTATTGTACATATATACTCTTCATATTTATCAAAATTGTAGATGGACACAATGTATTACCCACACTCTTAACTCTTCCGGCCTTACGTATATTTGGTTATATAATTACAAAACAGTTATATATCGATCTTTTTTCAACGCACATAAAATGCAAATTAAACTTCAACTTTGTTCACGTTGATCTTGGCTGAATATTATTTTAACCTTTATTTGCTTCATGACTTATAGGACGTTACAAATCAGATACTAGTATGGTAACTGGAACAAATAGCTTTTTAAATGAAGAAATTCCCTGTTATTATATTTGTTGCATTCATGTGTACTCACTGTTAGTCTGATATTGTGAATTCGATTCTAAATTAACAAAGCAAACCTGTACAACTTAATTAAGCGAATCGTTTAAATACTCAATGGTGACGATAATTGAACTTAAACTCAGACTCCTCTTTAAGCAGGTTGAACTTTGTTATAAATATTTATTCTCGACGTTTGTATGACTATCAGTTAACGCAGTCCCAATAATATAATGCTTACGTAACGACCTTTAATGAGTTGCTTTAATAAAATGTTGGATCCCCTATTATCATCGATTTAATTGTAGCTACTTCTATAATATGATGTATCTTTTTTATCACATGCTATACCCTGTCTCCCATGTAATACAACCATTACATACGGAATATTACGCTAGTCAATTTTTCCAAGAGTTTTTATCACTCGAGTGGCTTGTGATGACGTATCACACAAGAGGCGGAGCTTGGAGTGTGATGCGAAATAGCACAAGCCACGAGAGTGATACAAACTCTATGAACAATTGACTAGCGTTATATTCCGTATGTAATGGTTGTATTACATGGGATATACAACAACTAACGAAAACCGTTGACAATTGTATTGTTTACTTTAACAAAACTGACAAAACAATGACTCAAACGGTACGCCATAGTTTTTTAGACGCGTATGAATACAATTTATGTAAATTAACGTGCAAACATTCGAACCGGGAAAACACTGGTTTCCGACACGCTTACATTAATGCCATCGTTAATCCAATGTTTATAACAATTAAGTTGAAAACTGTAATCCGATGTTTATAACAAAAACGTTGAAACGATATGCACTTCCACTTCTATTCTTCCATGTCTTTATCGAAACTTTGTTTAAACCACACTATTTTATTGTATTCCTATCGAAATAAACATTTAAGCATAATAACACACACTCCAAAATACGTTTTGAATTCGTTCGATATTTTTAACAAATAGTTAACTGTTAAAAAACACCACGTCCGACATGTCCTTAAATTCCAGAGAGTTTAGATAAAACTATTGTGTTTCGTCACAGAAATGACGTCACACGATGCACTACGTAATATATTTCGTAATATAAAATATTTATTTTTTCGGTGCGCGGAGTGTGACGTCATTAAATTGGTCGAAGGAGTCCGGCTAGTATTGTTATACGGAATTGGAAACAGCGAGTAGCGTAATACGGAATTTTTTATTTCAATGATTGATACAACCTGTATTTTGCTAAATTCATTAAACAGGTATATAATAAAAAAATTACACTTGTGTAATATAACATTTTTAAGCGTTTTTATTGGCTTAGTTTTCGTTTATTGACCAATCGCATTTTGTTATTTTGCTGAAATGACGTTGCAACGTAAAATGACGTCACGAAATGTAAATAACATTCGAGATTTATCATTATGTTTGCGTAAATATTTATTTAATTTGCTCAGTTAAAAGCATGTGATAAAAAAGATATTTTATTAAACTCGTCCAGGAAATTCGTTAGTAAGCTCGCCAAAGGCTCGCTTCCTAACAAAATTCCTGAACTCGTTTAATAAAATATGGTATGATATGACAACTCGTGCCAGATCCTTTTAAACATGTTCTACAAATTACAATTAAAAAGGAATACTGATTGATACAATAAAAGAAATCAATTAGTACATTTCCTGATTGCCTTCATCGACTAATGATTTCATTGTCGTTTATTTGAACTTTTGTTTTGTGAAATAATGTTTTGTCAACTATACGACCACCTGCTGTCCCATTACATGAATCATTTATTATGCGAAATATTAACCAACATAAAGATATGTTCTGTTCATGTTCTGACAAATTTCATGATAGTTTAGTACCGTTTTGTTGTGAACATAGTGACAAAAAAATACATAAACTAGTTTACTTATCTAATGTAAGAATGTGACTGTCTTTAAATTGTGATTGATGTTATCTTAGATGAAGCACTTAAAATTGATGACATTATTGAATGATAAGACTTGTGTTATCTAAACGAAATTTTCTGAACGAACATGCTGCTTTAATGTGTGACGAGAAGAATTCGGGTTAGAATAAGATGATTCACGTTTCTTCACGGTAACGTTATAATTACCTCCCTTTGATACACATTTTTGAAGCAAACTGTATGGTTTTAATTAAATAATACAGTAAGTTATTGTTTGGGTTACAAATGTACGGAATACCGTTAGGGCAATCGTGGTAATACAGTAAGGCGAGAATGCGAGAGTACGTTGACGAGAATGCGAATATACGATGACGACAGTGCAACAATATGATGGCGAGAATGCGAGAATGCGATGGCGAGAATGAGAGAACGCGATAGTACGATGACGACAATGCGACAGTGCGATGACGACAGTGCGACACTACGATGGCAACAGTGCGATAGTATGATGGCGACAATGCGAGCATGCGAGCATGCGAGAACGCGAGAGTACGATGACGAGAATGCGACAATACGAAAACGACAGTGCGACAATACGATGGTGAGAATGCGAGAACGCGAAAGCGAGAATGCGAGATACGCGAGAGTACGATGATGAGAATGCGACAATACGATGACGACAATGCGACCATACGATGGCGAGAATACGAGAACGCGATGGCGAGAATGCGAGGACTATCGCAGGGTCGCCATCGTACTATCGCAATGTCGCCATCGTATTGTCGCACTGTCGCATTGTCGTCATCGTACTTTTGCGTTCTCGCACTCTCGCCCTCTGGATTTCAATGTGTAACCACGAATGCAATAACGGTATTCCGTACAAATTATTTATTAAGAATTTTAGAGCATTTAGTATTACGAGTGTGTCTAGTAAAATCATGCATATACATTCGGCTTGTTTCTGAGTCAGTGGTGGTGGAATTGATAGTATGTTTACTCCGTTGAGTTCGGAGGGCAATCGTTTAGCTTAGTTAAAAACGAATGAAATGCTCGAAATGAACAAAAAAAAATCAAAAACATAAATCCCGCAGGTATTGTTATGTATTACTCAATACACTATTGATCAATATATAACAGCACATTATCATCCAGTGTCTCACATAATTTCATCAATTTTTCATGACACATTGACTGAGCCGACTGTTTTGAGATTGACGGAAGATGTCATGTATCTTATCACAGGAGTTTGAAATTCTATCCATAAAGCTTATCTAATGGCTAAATTAAAAAAAATACCCCTATATAGTTTAAAGACTACAGGAATGAAACGCAGCAGACCCCGGACCAGCCCATTTTCCAGTAAACAATGGACATTACTGAAAAAACAGGGTACCCTACATCGACCCATGGTATAATAATTAAAAGGACGGTGAAAAAAACTAAGAACACTGCTTACCGTGAACTACCTTCCTCTTAATTCACAATTATTTAACACTTTCCGCTCATCGTCGGATCCATTGCGTGTTGTTGTTGTTTTTAGGATAGATTGCACTCAACCGGTACGCAGTTGTTTACCACTATCGACGGGGGTTTGGGGGCGGTAGCTCCCGATACTTAGGAAACATATAGGATAAAAAGGTTTGTTAGGTGTTGCGTTAGGTGTTAGGTATTGGGCGCTTAGCAACGATACAATTATACGCTTTTCCATTCTTTTTTACGTACCGGTAACGTGCAATCGTCCCGTGTTTTATTCACTGCGAATCTGCCATGTACTTTAACTTCGATAACAAAAACAACAAGAAATATATTCTTAATTACATCTGAATGCACGGTATGTCCTTTATGTTGACTTGACGGCTATTTGGACAATGTAGACAGTTGCTTTTTCAAAGCATGAGTATTTCACTTTCATGCAACATAAACTATATTATGCATGTTTTGTGCATACATATTTTTTTTAGTTTTGTTATCAAAGGTTTAAAAATATATGAAAAGTAGTTCAGTTTTAAGGGAATCATTTTACTCTCTTTTTAGTAGTTTTATTTGCTGCCGATAATAAGACACCGATAGGTTTGACACAAGGGGCTTCTATACAAACTTCACTGCGCTGGCATACGAGGGGACTGGTTAAAATGGATATCTAACTATCTGTCTTGTCAGAAAAAGGTTGTTCTTTCTGGGGTTGAATCAAGATTTGCAAAGATATCTGCCGGTGTCCCACAAGGATCTATTCTTGGACCGCTTATGTTATCAATATATAAATGACATTGTATCAAATATCCACTCATGTGTTAGTCTCTTTTCAGATGACACACGTCTGTATATTATTGTCAATTCTCTTGATCAGACAGCAACCTTGATGCAAGCTGAAATTGACCGAATGAATGCGTTGGCTCAACAATTGCTGGTAACATTAAATCCATCTAAATCAGAATCCCTCATCATATCTCGAAAATTAAACAAGCCAGTTTCGCCAACTTCTGACGATGCAAAACGTAAATCCCTGAAGTTGGTGTACATTGACACTTAGGACTCCATCTGACTAATGACTGCTCATGGCAAGAATATATTGCACATATAAAGGACAAAGCATGGAAACGTCTAAATATTATGCGTCGACTTTTGTTAACCTATTTATTTAAGCTCGATTGCGTAACAAGCGTAAGGCTTATATGAAACGCTCTCGAGTCCGTTTCCTTGGTGTTTATGGGGGAGATCTAAAAAATGTCCCCACAGTGGGAATCGAACCCCTGATCTCCTGATCGCTAGGCGGACACCATATCATCGACACCATATGCGTCGACTTAAACATAACTGAAGCTGCGCGAATTGTATCGGGCTGTACCAAACTTGTCTCCATAAACGAGTTATATAGAGAAGTTGGGGGGGGGGGGAGAAGCTAAACGAAAGGCGCCGAAATCATAAACTTATTCTCATTTACAAAATTACTAAAAACCTTTCACCAGCGTACCTTATATATTTAGTTTTTGACACAGTCCAAAGCACCAGCTGGTATCCATTACGTAATGGAGCGAACATTAGACATGTGACAGCTCGCACTACCTCATACTCAAACTCGTTATTACCCTCTGCAATAACATAATGGAAAACTCTCCCACTAGAAACACGAAACGCTGAATCTCTTAAAACGCTCCTGTCTAGCGATACTTTTAAACCTAAATCAATGTACTAAAATGGCGAAAGACACCAACAAATACTCCATACTAGACTCAGAACTCATTGTAGTTCTATAAATCAAGACCTTTATATGTGCTATATTGTTTGTCACCCTTATGCAGTTGTGGAGCGATCGAAACCGTATATCATTATTTTCTAGAATACGACCGTTTCAGGCAACAACGAGAAGCTCTAATAAATGCAATTACCCTTTTGGCACTTACATCGCATATTATTGTATGGAGATGACGTTGAGAAAAACACTAGTATTTTTATGCAGTTCACACGTATTAAGCATACTGAACGCTTTGATACCTATTTATCTGTCACATCAAAACATCACAACATAAAAACATCAAATTAGAATACGATAAAAAAATCAAAAAGCGATCTTTCAAACATCTGTGTTACACACAATATCGGTAAGTTTCATTACCTTACTTCGTCCGTTCCTGGTCTCAATGTCTTTTTTCGCTTTTTCTAATTGTATTAAGTAATGTTTCTTTTATTTAAACTTTTTCCTGCGATATAAAATTTTTCTTTCTTTTGCTGTAAATGCCGTATTGTATGTTTCATCAAAAATTATTATATTATTGAATCGTTAAGTTACAATCATGCAAAATATATGTACGGAAAAGAACTATACAATACTTGGTATTTCGTTCTTTACCATTTTCGGAACATGTAAATCAATTAAAACAACGTATGCATATTTTGTAGATAATATATGTTTCTGTTTAAGACTGAAGTCGCTCTTTGTTGTGTGTGACAGTAGTACAGTCGGTAACATAGCTGCGGTACCGTGTAAATTAATTTGCCGTGTTCGTCCACTAATTCTAACTAGTTTAATCAACGCCCCTTGAGCCAGCATTTATATAGTTAAACGCCAGCATTTATCTAGTTCAACGTTTTGATCAACTAATTGAATAAAATATTACATAAACCCGATAGAAATCCACTGGTTAAGTGTTCACAAGTGTCAAAAATGGTCCAAACGAACGTACGAAGTGTTCCTAACTAACGAGTCAAGTGACACAAATTGTTCTCATCTGTAGTTATGATCGATATCGATTTGCATTTTATGAATGCAGTAACAGAAACAGATGCAACCAGAGACTAAGATATATAGACTATATATATAAGCAATAATGTCATTATAAGTATCTTATGTAGTACCAATCCTTATAAAAATGGTGATTTATAACGTAAGCTATTGAATAGTGAATACGGAATGGTTGCCTTCTTTCCAATCACCTAAGACGTTCGAATCGTATATGAATCCAGATTTACACTTCATTAGTAGACAAAAACATGCTACGTCGGTTTTTCAACTTCAAATAGTCGGTATTAAATAATTGGATACAGTTATTCGGGTAAACGTCAAGTTCAATAAATTTATATATTTAATGGATTTTTTATATTTTTGGGGTTGTTAAGGGTATAATTAGAGTTCTTTAAGAATGTTAAATATAAGGATGAGATGAGATTCATGACAATGTAAAAATTACACAAATTAACCGTGGAATATATTCTATTTTGACATCATATATATTTGAAACTGACGTGTTTAAACATTAAAAATACGTGTTTTATTAATATTGAAAATCGTATAATTTGTATATCATAAAGCATACTACAACATTTAGATATCTCCTAAATAAGAGCTTACTAAGAGACATCTGACGTATTTAAACATTAAAGATACGTTTTTTATTAACATTGAAAATCGTATAATGTGTTTATCATAAAGCATACTTCAAAAGGTAGATATCTCCTAAATAATGTCTGACGTGCTATGAAAATCGTTATTTGTACATTTAAGGATACAAAGGATGAACAATATATGTATAATATACGAAAAAGCATCATGCGGCGTCTCATCGGGGTCTGCGCTGTTTGCTTAATGGAATTTCTGTAAGAAATATTCTAAATATAGAAATAAATATACTAGACATCCCTAATTTTGGAAATAAATTGATCCAATTTAAAAGGATGGGAGAGTCAACTAGGCAAAAATGGGTTAAGTTAAATAATAACAGTAAGGCTTACTTGCTCTACACCAATTTTTTGTATGGTCAATCCGTAGAGTTTGCTATTTCTTGGTATGCCATATTATAGTCATATTCTAGTCATATTATAGTCATATTCTAGTCATATTATTTTCATATTCTAGTCATATTCTAGTCATATTCTAGTCATATTCTAGTCATATTCTAGTCATATTCTAGTCATATTCTAGTCCACATTATCGACAAAAAGCTTTCAGTTTAAAATGTTTGATAATTTTAAACGATTTTCATTGATGATTTACCATAAACGATTAGACATTTTTCTTAAACAGGAGTGTTAACTCGCATTGATGAATATTTCGTTAACTGTCGGTAGAATTGTTACCAACACTGTAGAACAGAAAATGTTTCCTAATAAAATAAATTTTACAGAAGGTAGTGGGTTTCCTTTTCAAGATATAATTCGTGTACTTGATCTTTAAACGCGAGACAATATCGATACTTAAAGAGGAGCTCAAGTTTATCATAACATACTTTGCTAATATACATATTCACATATGATATAATGTACCACCAATTTGTACACAGCATTGCCTTATATTATACAAATAAAAAATCTTCAAATATCCGTTTCAATCATGAACGATATTTCATCATAAGAGTGAAAACGCGATAAACCTGCCCAATTTTTCGACACATCTCGAAGTCCGTTATTTACTAATGTTTTTGATTCACTTTCAAGGAAAGGCAAACAAGCGTTAGTATTAACTACACAACAACACACTTTTTCATACAGCTCCTTGTTTTCGAGCTGTGCATTATTCATGGGAGACGGAAAACTACAACGAGCGAGGCATGGTATGGTATTGCGCAAGGGGGGTTAGAGGGTTAGGGTTAGGGTTTGGGTTAGTGTTAGTGTTAGGGGTCGGGTTAGGGTTTGGGTTAGCCTAAACCCAACCCTAACACTAACCCGACCCCTAACCCTAACCCTTACCCTAACCCTTTTTTGGGGTTATCACCCCTGACCATGCCTCGCCCGTTGTAGTTTTCCGTCTCCCATTATTCATAGAGGATTGTGTACTTAAAGGAAGATTTCATAAACATAATTTCAATTAGAAGCTCTGGTTCCATTTTACATAAACTAGCAACATAACTGAAATTAAAATGCAACGCAACTTAAAAAATTAACAATTGAAATTTTGTTTTATTATTTTAACAAACGAACTTATTAAGGGACGGAAGGACGGGTATGTCACCCTTTCTAAGAAAAACTTCTTCGTAAAGTATCCCCAACATATACACACCTCAAATGGCGAATCGATAGATTTACAACAAATATAACTGACAAACCCACGAGTACCCCCTGCATATTTTGCGCTATATCGTTGCCGTACTGTCTCACTATGCGACGTATCTTAAATACCTCTCTTTTTGGGTTGTTTGATTATTTAACACGATTGACCTTTCAGACACAATTTAAAAACTGCATTCATTCTATTAAACAGGTGCCGCAAATGCTTAATGATTGACAACATTTTGCGCCAACGTGCAATTTAAACTTTACCGATGTTCTTGCTAGGCATTTTGAGGGGATATAATAGTATATTCATTGTGTTCATTTTAGCTTTAACTCATTTATGCCTAACGTCTAGAAAAAAGGCCTTGGCAAACAGCGTAGACTCAGATAAGACGCCGCATGATGCGGCGTCTCATCAGGGTCTGCGCTGCTAGCTTAAATGGATTTCTGTAAGAAATATTCTAAATATAGAAATAAATACATGTATACTAGACATCCCTAATTTTGGATATAAATTGATCCAATTTAGAAGCATGGGAGAGTCCAATAGGCTTAAATGGGTTAAAAATTTAGGCGAAGATCCATTTTTTGTGGAACACTTAATAGAAAAAGTAAACACACATTACAATCTTTAGCTATGTAACATAAATTATCGAAAAAAATATCCATGTTCATATTTACGGTATAATGTCTAGAGCGCATTGATATTCTCATCTGTTTTCAGATGAGTTTAAAGACAACCTGTGAAAATGATGAATGTGGAGCGTAACCTTATTCAAACAATCAAAAATTTTATCTTGACCCTTCAACTGTTTGAGCAGTTACAGTTGTATGTATTTTTATCAGTCTAAAGATGTTGATAATGATGAAAGCGATGAGACAACTGCAATCGGTAAAGACACGATACTTAAGACACGCCGATGCAGTTTCAGCTAAACATCACCATCTACATACATGTATAAAAAGGTATTTTAAAAGAATTATAAAAAATAACAAAAGTGATTAATACAAATATTAAAATAAAAAACATTTTAGGCAAGAACCCTTTGTAGGAACGTCAACATAAGATATTGTGACGTTGGGCCGGAATGAAGAGGGAGACGAATATTTTGATTTGATCGAGAGTCAGATAAAGACTCGGACCAGTGCAACTGACAAGGCTGAACCTGTGCGGCCAAGAATTCAGGCGAATGATCATGACCCATCAAAATGTGTGGTCGCAATATCCTGCCATAAAAACAAAAAATAAACTTTAAAACAATAATAACATGTTACAAAAAACATGCGAATAATTTTAAAATAAAATAGATTTTTACAGCACAACTACCAAATTACAAAATAGACCAAATATTATAACAAAAATAAATAAACTGGCAACACACCACTTTTATTAAGAAATAATTCAGAACTTAAAACAGTTAATTGTCGACTGAGGGCTTTTTTCCATCTAAATCTTAGGGAATTGCAGTTTTTTCACATTTTAGACATTCGCGAATGAATTTTTCACCATTTAAAGATTTTCACGGCTCAAATTTTCACAATTGTTAAAAGTTTGCTGTTCATGTTTTCACAATTTTACGGAATTGGGATAATGCCATCCATAATCTCGCCTTTCTGTCATCAAGGGCGACACATGACAAACGAAGCGATACACGTTATTTTGCACAACTGTCGCGGCGACGCACGATATTTTGGCCTCACTTGCTTAACTTAAGAAGAACACACATTATTTAACAGTAATTCTAAACATTTAACTTAGTGATATTATGGGCATCTAACAGTTTATAGGTGTCTATCGCAACCGTTGTTTATTTTTGGTGTTTTCACTTCATATTCACTTATATTTGTTAATGCAGCATCACCATACTAAAACAATATCCCGGAAAGAGAAAATTAATGCATTTGAATATCAACCGTACTTTCGTTTGACAACTGATCACGCATGTTCAATGTGAACCTAAATTAAGTTTTAGTGCAGATTCGTTTATACGACACAAAGACACACTTTTGTTTTACGCATCATTTCGGCTTAGAGGACTAGTGAGTTACGTAAAATATCGAATATAAAATATATTTTTATAAACAACTGGGAGCAAGATGAGTTGCAGATAATTGGTCAGTAACCAAATTTTAACTTACCCTTTTGACCTGTTAATTCTTTTCAGATCAATTCAACAGTGAAAAATGCCCATAATATCACTTTAACACAACTAGACTAAATATATTTAAATTAAAAACAATATAACATCATACATGAACATTTAAGTGTTTCAGTGTCAGAAATCAAAATGACATATCAAAATGGTTCTGTTGTAACGACTTTAACCAAACAGGTAATTATACTTTGCACTGGTAGTCAACCTGAAAATGAGATAAAGAAACAAATAAAGTTTGGGTTGACGTGAAGTTGTGCCGGAATGCAGAGGGAGACGAATATCTTGATTTGATCGAGAGTCAGAGAAAGACTCGGACCAGTGCAACTGACGAGGCTGAACATGTGCGGCCAAGAATTCGGGCGAATGATCATGACCCATCCAAATGTGTGGTCGCAACATCCTGACAGAAACATAAAAAATAAATTTTAGAATAATAATAACATGTAAGAAAAAAACCTATGAGAAATTTTCAAATAACATGGAGTTTTACAGCACAACTAGACCAAATTACAAATAGACAAAGTAGTATAACAAAAATAAATAAACTGGCAACACACCACTTTAATAAAGAAATTATTAAGAATTTCTTTTAACTTAAAACACTTGTTGACTCAGGGCTCTTTTCCTTCTAAATCTTAGGGAATGGCAGTTTTTCACAATTTAGACATTCGCGAATCAAATTTTCACAATTTAAAGATTTTCAGGACTCAAATTGTCACAATTTTTAAAAGTTTGTTGCTCATTTTTTTCATAATTTTGAACAGTTAGCGATTCATTTGTTTAAGTTTGAACATTTTTCGACTCTAGTTTTCACAGATTGACAGGTCCGAGTATGCCTCACAAAGATGGGCAAAAATGCCAGTAGACTATAAAAAAACACAGCCGCATGGCTAATCCTAAGTTAACGACCCTTTCATGTTGTTAACATGCACGAAGAGCAATGACAGTAGGGCCAATGGCACTGATCGTTGTTGCACGAAGAGCAATGACAGTAGGGCCAATGGCACTGATCGTTGTTGCATTAGCATGAGAATGGATGTCAAAATAGCACACACAATGATATAGGTGAGTATTTGTGCAGGTTTAACTATAAAATTGGTTTCTTCTAACACACAGCTGGCAGCGTCTTAAACTATTGAACAAAAGCAATTTAATCAGGAAGTTCCCGCCCGTCATATATACATGCAGTCGCGTTCCCCACCCACTTTGACATCGCACGTGGAGGGGTGGTTATCGTGGAAACCGTTAACATCTAACAACTACTCATATACAACGGAGATGGAAAATTTGAAAAATCAGTCACTGACATCAATTCCAAAGGGCGCATTTCGTGAATATAACGTTTCATTGTGTCAATTTGTTTTTTGCTGTAATGTTTCACACTACACGTTCGCTTTTAGAAATAAACATAAGATGGTTATAAGAAATGCATATGTTTGTCGAATGTGTTATTGTAAACAGTGTTTTAAATGTATATTTAGTGCATAAATTGTTTTTATAAGTATCTATTTCTTGTTTCCTCTTTTAATTTTTTTTAAACACTAGGCGGTTAAATGTGCTTGTATGTGGTAAACTTGCAAACTATGTTTTCATGAGTAAATATGCATAGACGCTAGCAGATGTAATCAGGCCGCTTCTCATTTGCATATTTAACTACCGTACATCAATAAAATTTAGCGGCTGTTTTTCATTTGTTATATTGTTTATATTTGCTTTGAGCATGATATAATACATAGAATATATGGTTGCTGACTTTTAATATCATACTCGTCCGATATGGCGTGGGAAAAGGCTCAGTAAGCCTTGCCTTTTCCTACGCAAATTCAGCCTCGTCTGATATCACATGAAATCAAAAGTCACCAACCATATATTCTCTATATATTTGCAAAATATTTATGAGCGTTGACATAAGTACATCCCTTTAACGAATTGAGTATGTATAGTGAAGGTCTAAAGAATAACCTTTAACCGATAAAATCCGCCTTATAGTAATAGAACATTGACACATGCATATAAAAAGATCGTCTAGATCGTTACTTTAACAATAATATTTTTGGTATATTACTAGAACGATATGAACCGTATGAATTCTAAGTGTGCACAAATCATAAAACATGTAACAAATTCCCTATAGTAAACAGAAATATATATCATATAACTTCCATAAAAACATGTAGATTTTACATGAGCATAATCCGTTAAAACAGCACTGCGTTTTTATTAACCTTGCCTTTCTTGAACTAAGTTGCTTATAGCTCGTTGCTCATTTAAGACAGAATGAAAAAAACACTACTATTTTCAGTTTTTACAAGTACCTTTGAAAGTCGTAATATTTTCGAAAAATAAAATGTATGAACATCCACTTCGAGTGTCCGCATTAAAATTTGCTAAAGACCTACGATACAATGTCGACATTATATTTTCGCTTTTCAAGATCTTACAGTTATACGATATAATTATCGTATGACAAGACATATAACAAGGGTATCGCCCCATATCGCCGTAAACACCTATAGTTGACTTCCTTATGTGCAATACATATCAACAAAACATTAAATGCACACGTTCAATATCTTAAAACTTGGTCGTCCAAGCTTCTGACGTATGTTTATGTTTCGAACAAACAAAAGCATCGAACAGTTCCAACACATCTTTGAATGATATAATTTTTTAATTACATACCACAGTATTTAAAGCTTTTAAAGATTTACGAATTATTACCTCATTATTTGCAGTAAAATGCTCAGTAAATTTTTTAAAGCAGCCGATATAATTTTATTTGTCAGTAATTTGTATTTTCATTTTTATACAACTATCGCTCGTCCTCACGTCTAAACTTGTACAACCGATATTAGAAAAAAAACTCATTCGTCATTATAACAGGCATCTGCATCAAAATCGTGGTTCGTACACAATATAATATAATAAAATATAGTAAAATATAATACTTGTGCAATAACAAATTTATAACTTCTTAAAGATGAAAGCACTCATTAATATTTTGACATCGACATAAAAAGTAGAGTGTTTAGTTGTTATGCACTTGTTGTGACAACGTGTAGTCAAACGTGCATTTTACATTTCTTAAAAGACATTGA
Source organism: Dreissena polymorpha (assembly GCF_020536995.1). Taxonomy (NCBI): domain Eukaryota; kingdom Metazoa; phylum Mollusca; class Bivalvia; order Myida; family Dreissenidae; genus Dreissena; species Dreissena polymorpha. The sequence goes on along the minus strand of NC_068355.1, from coordinate 69,201,579 downwards.
ACAATACATGAAAAATAGTTGACATTGAAAAAAATACATGAAAACTAGTTTCTACATGACTATTACCAATGCGTTTTACAAATGTAAACATAATGTTTAAAACAAAAAATGTTTTAAGACAGTGTGTGTAAATATCCTCAATATATCTTCATTTAAATCGTATCACTAATATCGCCTTAAGAATATAAACTCAAACGCTTAATAACGTTTTTTCTGTTAAATGTTGTTCTTTTATATTATAAAATGCGTTACTTGAACACATTCATAAAATACTGTTTTGATTTTATTATCTAAAATTCATTCCGCATGGTTTCCTTGCTCACAATAAAAAAGTTGTATATATTCACTGTACTTACTGAAAGGATACGGGTACTCACTCCCCCCTTACACAATCTCCAAAAATAAGCTTGAATATAATTTAATAAAACATTAGCTTTAAATTACATGTATGCATCAAAGTGAATACGACACGTTTATTGGCTCCGAGTGCTGAGACACACTTCTTATCGTCAGATAATTAAGACTCAGGCGCTGAATTACCTCATGAGGACCTCGTGAATTTCAGAATAAACTTAAAGACCAATTGTTTTCGTCACCAATAAACTAAAGCTAACCATGAGCATATCCTATTTATAAAACAGAGTGATGCCCTTACAATCAAATTCTTGTTTCGGTCTTAAATATAGTAAAACATATGTTATATCGATTCAAACTTGTTTAAAAGATTTATCACAAAACAAACATGTGTAATAAAACATTGACCTCGTTTCTTTGCGATTCCATTTAAAGAGATATGACAGAGAATACCAATTAAATACACAGAGAATTGCATGACTAGTTTTAATTTTACAAGAACAATCTAAGTACATGATGTTGAGGAAATTCCCGATGAATAATTGTTACAAAACTCATCCATCATAAATGAAAAAATAATCGGAGCTGAAATATGTAGGGCAAGCAGACAGATTATCATTTGTAGTACTTTATTATGATAATATAAACATATGCATAACCATGACTTTGAACAAAGAAGGAGAACGTTTTATTTTTTATTTTAATTCTATTTTTTGTATTGTTAAAAATATTGAATAGGAATAATTTATCTCATAATTCTAAAAAGCGCTATGATAAATTAAGTTTGACAGCTAACAGGACAATCGGTACTTTGTAAGTCAGTAGTGGGCATAACATATACACCAGTTCATGTTTGAAATTGAAACTTGCAAAAACCTTCAAGAACGTCGTCATGAAAATATATAAACTTGTAAATTAAATATATGTCTGTAGGTTAATACTCCACGGCAACACATTATCGGTCAGTTAACGTCATTTGTAATTCTTGTTATATTAACCTCTGAGCAACCAGTCAACCGTGGGTAATTCTCCATTGTATAATTACACATGTTTGTTCGTTTTCAGTTTCACACTGCATATTGCTGGCAAAATATTGAAAAAAAGTGTTTTTTGTCGATTTGTTTTTGTCTTTCTTGTAAATAAACAACGGCTCCATATCTGATTTGAATAGACTCAATAAAGACCGGTGGATATATGACTGACTTCGATTATCTGTTTGTTTCAAAAAATATTTCAGGATTTGCATTTAAATACATTATGAAAACTCTTAATATTTGTTTTTTATGTACGACTTCGGTTTAATATCACGCTAAAGGATAAACGTAAAACATTGAAAGATTGGCAAGTCGTAGAATGGTCAATTAGCAGCAAAATATTATTTGGATATTTACACATGTATTGGGTTGCTTCGCGAGCAATGTTTAAATTAGAAATATGGCTTAATGTAGTCCGTATTTGCTATATGGTTATTGTTCACTAACTATATTTCCCAAACATTAATAACTCAAACAACAATTATTTACAGGACAATTATAATAGTGTATAACTGGTGCTGAATAATTGTATGTTTAAATCTCACAATTTGTGAGAAATGTGCGTTGATTCGTTTGCATAAATTTTATGAAATATCATGAATACATAAGCGTTAGCAAGTCCATTGCTATCATTTATTATTTACTTTTATTGAGCTTTTGAAAAAATTTCCGGATTTTCGAAGCTAAGTTGAATTAGAAATGTCCCCCATTCGGGTAGGTATCGGCCACTTCCGGTCTATTATAAGTATACGGCGCAAAAAGTAAACCATGGGTAAATTCTATTGTTGTATGCCTGAATGTCGAAATTTTGGGGGGAACGTTGGCAGATGTGGAAAGCCTGTAACCATACACAAATTCCCGAGTAATCACGCCACGAAAAGCGCATGGAAAAGAGCAATAAGAAGTCGAGATCGGAAGCCAACCGGGTAAGTATCATTATTGTCATTAGTGTATCGACATTGTATATGTCGATGTACTTAAATATCGTATTTGTATGAGTAGTAAACCATGTACATGACAAGCAGTATTATAATAATCATTTTGTATAGTATTAATCGGTTAATAAACTAATTAAATTCGATTTAATAAGGCCAAATATGTTGACATTTGACACCATGATTTTCTCACAGTGTATCTTCAATTTGAATGATTAATTTAGCAGATTTTCATTGAATATTTATGTTAAGTACCTATTCTGTGCATGCCTGAAATTGTATTATAATGAACTAACAATAAAACTAGCATTTTTTATTTATCACTAGGACAAATTTAAGGTGTTCTGGACCTTTTTACATATGTTGGCATGTATTGAAGTTTGTCATTAACTGCTTTATATTGATAAATGTAAACAATGGATCATAAAAGATCCAGTAAAAACAATACTATATATATTTGCGAGAGTAGTGTTTAAAAAATGTTTTTTTAATTAAGTAAAACCCTTTTGTGTATATTGATGTTGCAAGTACACCCGGGTATGTTCCGATCATTTTGTAGATGGAATTGGCCCAAACGCAGAGGACAGGAACAAGGTGCCAACAGAATTTTTTGCACAGAAGATGCGTTCTACCAAAAAAGTCAAGTCTCGCAGATTTCTGATAAAGGTGATAAATTGTTGATTTAGCCTTCAACGTGTTTAACATAATTTATGCATCTCATGCTTTTCACAGTTTGTGAAGATTATAACATGTATAATATGTGCAATCAAAATTAATTATAGACCACGCATTTTTTTTCTAAAACTATGCTTAAGAAAATAATGCAAAACACAACAGTTAAATGGATGTTATAAGAAAACACTCATATCATACATATTTATACATGTATGTAACACTGTTATTCAATAAAATTTCTAACCATCAAATCCTTATTTCTAGCATATCACTTAGGCTTAATGCACACTTGGTTATTTTAATTTTAGTATGAAGTACCTCGTGTGTATTAAAATGTATTTTTATTTGCATTTAATGAATATATGTGTTTGTTGTTGTATTTATATAGCATATATCTTACTATTACTTTTGTCATAGGTGTTTGACAGTGCTGATCAGCCTGGTGGTTCTTCAAGTTCACAGATGATTGAGAGTCATTCCTTGGATCAGATCGAATCATTTCATGGGTAATGATATCAATATGTATTGTCTCCAAAATGTCAGGCTATTGATTCTTTAGGTTTTGGCTTTTTGTATTTATAAATGGTATATAATATTTTAAATTAACATTAAGATGTCATTTAGTTCAAAGATTCTTAAGATGTCCCATCACTTTTTTAATATGGCAGTGAATTGTTTTGTCAGAACAAAACATAACAATCTTTCTGTGGAAGGACTGGGAAATAAACATTGAAAAAAATAAATACCATTCAAATAAATTTTAAGATTTATCTATTTATAATAATAAACTTATTTATTTTAGCTACATTGAATCCAAAGCCATAGGCTTATTGATATACTATCGAGTCTGTTTCCTGGAAAGAACCAGTACATGGAGTATTTGGAAGAGAGATCATGATCCACTATACCACAGCAAGATTATTAAAAGATAAAATATACATAAAATGTATGTATTCAGGTACGCCAAATCACTTGCTGGTGACAACAGTGTCGGTGATGGCAGCTCTGTTGGAAGTGTTTGGTGTACAGGCATCTCCTGACATGCATGAAACCTCAACAAATACTGAAGAAAGACCGGAAATTACCATCGAAGACATTAATGACTCAGATGATAAAATAATGATTTACACTGGCTTGCCAACTTTCTTTTTTTATTTTTTTGTTTTTGACATTAATTGAATTTGGTGCTGACTAGATAGGTACTGAAAAACTGAACACTGTTAAGATTGAGGAAGGGCGTAAAAGAAAGTTGAGAACTGTTGATGAGTTTCTTCTCGTTGTGATGCGATTAAGATTAGGACTGCTTGTAAAATATCTTGAATACAGGTTTAAAATTTCGGGGAGTGCGGTGTCATAAATTTTCAATTCTTGGATAGGTTTTATGTGTCAATATTTACAGTCATTGGTATTTCTTCCATCGCTCAGAATATTGCAGAAACAAACTCCTTTTTGTTTTAAAAACTTCAAGGATACTAGAATCATTCTAGATTGTACTGAAATGTTCATTCAAACACGATCGTCTCTTGAGAATCAGTCTGTTACATATTCAAATGATAAGTCAACACATTAAACGTCTTAATTGGAGTCAGTGTGACTGGTGCTGTAGTTTTTGTATCCAAACATTGGGATGGTTCAGCATCTGATGTTCAAATATCAAGAGATAGCTCTTTACTTGCTATGCTAGATAAGGGTGATGCAGTGATGGCAGATGAAGGTTTTATTCATTTAAAATCAAATTTAGAAAAAAATGGTGTTAAATTGTATTGTCCCCCTTTCAAAACTAAGGAACAATTTTCTAAAGAATAAGTAGAATTAGCAAGAAGAATTGCTTCAGCAAGAATACATGTTGAAAGAAAAATGGAACAAACTTCAGGATTTTGCCAGGCGTGTTGCCAATCGCCCTCAGTAAGATATCTAATGAGCTAGTGTTTGTTTGTATTGCATTGACAAACCTAATGCCATCTTTGGTAAAGTAAATGGTAATATACTGCCCTGTACAACAGCCAAATGGTAATATACTACCCTGTACAACATACACATGGTAATATACTGCCCTGTACAACAGCCACTTGGTAATATACTGCCCTTTACAACAGACACATGGTAATAGGGCAGTATAACAGACACATGGTAATATACTGCCCTGTACAACAGCCGCATGGTAATATAGAGCCCTGTACAACAGACACATGGTAATATGCTGCCCAGTACAACAGACACGTGTTAATATACTGCCCGGTACAACAGACACATGGTAATATACTACCCTGTACAACAGACACATGGTTATATACTGCCCAGTACAACAGCCATTAGGCGTTTTCTTTATTTTAATCGTCATTTGATAAAGCCAGTTCTTGTTTTACGTTTTATTAGTTAGAATGTGCTCTTTAGTGTGATGATTTAACAAATATTATGTGTTATACATTTTTGTAAAGTGCCTTTGAATGCACATTATTGTATGACAAGGGCGCTATATAAATTTGGTATTATTATTATAAATTCTCATTCTCAATCTTAACAGTGTTCAGTTGTTCAGTACATAACTTGATTCTTTTGACACAATCATGATTGGTTGCTCTGGTGATATTTATATAAGCAGGTTTTTTTTTCTTTCTGTGAGAATGGCAGTTTTTCACAATTTTGGGAAATTCGCGACACAAATTTTCACAATTTGAGAAAGTTTATGACTTATTTTTTCACAATTTTAAACAGTACGTGACTCATTTTTTTCACTAAATGGGAGGCCAAAAACAGGGGGGAAAGCCCTGATAAGTTATGTACAGAGTCGCTTCCATTTAATTTCAGTGTTTTTATTGAAAATTTGTTTATTTATCAATGTTTATTTAACAATTAATGTCGACATGCACTTCTTTGTTCAAAATATGTAACAAACAAATAATGCATTCTTTTTATTGCATTTATTATAATCACATTCAAACAAATTATGCATTCCATTAAGTGCATTTATTATAATTATATTCAATAACATAGGGAACATATTATGTGAAACAACAAAATAAAAATAACTTCATTACAAGTACTATATTGCAAAATAAAACCTTTTTTTAATTTTGAATGAGTTGTATATTTTCAGTGTGTGTTTGTTCCTTGAGTGCTATGTACAGTCACATATTACAGTAAAATATACTTTCAAACCACACATACCACAGGCCATATGCGTATAGATTTATATATATGTATCACCACTGTCCATCTTCATTTTCTAATTGATACAAACTAAACAATTGGCAATGTGTACAAACAATGAACCAAAAAAGACTTGTAGAATATTATAAAAATATTTTTCCTGGTGACCAGATGAATTTATAAGTGTATTCCTTTGATGTCAAAATAAAACACTTCCGGTAGTTGTTAAAAAACTGTGGGACACTATTTTGGTTCATTATAAATGTACATATGTCTAATTACATAATTTTGGTATGACATGATCTTTGTAAGAAGAGACCAACCTTTGCAGAAGAGAATCCCAAAAACAAATTATCAAATGAAAGTGATATAATTTTAAGATCCTTTACTGTAAAAATAACAAAGTCACAATTTTTAAATCCACAAACTCCCATTTGCCCTTGCACTTGAGTGTAATATCGACTGGATTTTTTTAATTGAAGTTCATTATTCTCATCAAAATAACAACAGAAGTCATAGTTTGAACAGGCTTCTGAAACAGTCGTATTACGCCATTTATATGGGCATTTAACCTCTAATAGAATTTGCTATTTACTATTTGAACTTTCTACTACACCATCAGGACTGGCACCAAGAAAAGAATAGTGCTTTGACAATAAAAGGCCTTTTTTTTTAAATGTTAACATTTTCTTTAAATTTCAATTTTTTAACAGCTTTTTACTTTTTTTGCAACAACTTCCATTTTCTTTCCCCATCTTATGGATACAACATTCGATTTGTTTTCATCAGATGTTGATAAGATGTTATCTACTATATTAGTTGGCAATGTTGTTGGTTTCTTAACCAGAACATCATGAAACACTGAAGCTGTCAATCTTCCTTTTCGGGCCATAAACCATAGCTGATTTTCCGCCTGACCTCTGGTTCTTATTTCCAGTTCGTCAATCACAGATGAATTACATACTTCGATTATACGGAGTATTTTTTTAGTTGACATATTATTTTCCTTAATTAATTTCAAGAAGGTTATCAATTCATAACTTTTATAATTAATTAATTCAGATGTCACAACAACTTCCTCATTAGCAACATTAGCATCACTTTCAGTTGGTGTTGGGTCATCACAGGCTGGCAACAAGTCATACAAAGCTGCATTGGTGTTGTTACCCAATCTAGAACACAGTTTATTTCTGAACGAAATAAGTCTATCTGAACTTGGAAGCTGGGCATTTTGTTTGGGAATGTTACTATTTTCATCTTCATGTAGTTTAATGCGTTTGAATTTAATGTTTTCAACTTTCTTCGGACTGTGCTTACGTTTAAAAGGCTTGTTCCATACACATGGTTTTGAAGTGCAGGTTATTTCATCTCTGTCAGAACTGCAAGCTTCAACTGCAAACAGAAGGTCAGCTATGTGACTGTATCCTTCCCCTAAACTGGAAAAACAAGAACATTGTATGCGATACACTTTTTAAAAGATAATACATTGGGGGGGGGGGGGGATTTCAGCTGATTTTTTAGCGTAAATTGGGTTAGGTTCCCAAAGGCAAAACTATATATATTTTATTAAATAAATACCCAATGGATAGTTTCCTTATTTAATGTTCATTGTTGAAAAAGATTGGAGAATTGTATATTGTTATGGTTAATCAGCTCTGAAAAACAAAAGTGTTGAATTTGGAGAATTGTATATTGTAACGGTTAAATTAGCATGGGCCTCTGATGTTCTGTTGTACGTATTCATATACTAAGCAGTTGTCGCACATGATACATAGGATAAATTTTATAAATTATTACCCAGCTGGACAGGTACAGCGTGCTTTGAGTACTGCAAAAGGGGCTATCTTTGTGGTAAGAATTCACTGGGAGTACACACCTTCAAAAATATATTTACACTAGATATTAGCTACATATAAAATCAAAACATAACATCTAGACAACGTTTCAGAATAGTAAAAATAAACAAAGATTCTCTTCAATTCTCACTGAGGACTTAATGAGTGATTCGCTGAATTAAAAGATACATGTCAAATAACGAAAGATTTTATACCTAAATTCTATAAATATCTCTGTTCACATCAAAGATAGCTATAGACATAGAATCATTTGCTTGTCGAATTGCAGCTGATTTTTATGAAAAGGCACTCACACCAATAAGGTACTGAATATGTTGTGTGCATACATCTTAATATGTGTAATCACACATTCAAAGTTAAGTACACACCCTTTAACAAATGACAGACTCGCTGTACTGAACCTGTTTTCATAGAAGGCATACACTCTGATCTTATATAGAAGTACTTGCTGGAGTCAGTTATGTTATTGATCACCACCTTGTGAATATATTTTTCCTTGCAGAAATTTAATCCAAGAATGTATTGCCTATAACATTCCATTTTCAGCTCGTCAGATGTCCTGTGACTGCTATGTATCAAACAATTTTCAACGTCCTTTATAGAAATGTTTGGAAAGTTTTGTGGTTTGCTAGTCCAGCCACACGAAATATTTTCAAAAGATGAAATACTGTCACCATTCTCCGTGCATTCAGGCACACTACAACTGGAAGTTTTGCCATCGATTAAACCAAACTCACGCCTGAGAACTTCTAAGGCTCGAATAGCCAGTTCATGTTTTTTACCTGACACTTTCTGTTGTTAATTTCGTAAATAAAAGGCTATTTGAGTTTTTCTTAAATTCATGATGTCTTCAAATTCTGTTTGTTTACAATTAAAGCACGAAGACAGGTCCGTTGTAGTTAAAACGACAGAAATATATTACCGAGTTAAATTTAAACGTTCGCGGTCTTAAAAAGGATGTAAACATGACCTACCCGATTGGGAGACTACTCTAATTCACCTTAGTTTCGAAAAGACCGAATTCAATGAAGTATAATTTACCAAGACCTAGGATATTAACTCACATACATAATTTAAACTGTAATCACAATACATAGTATGCTTAGTCTAATAACATCTTGACTATCATCTTACAACTTCAATATAAACATAATTGATTATATTGTTTATTTAAAAAAAACCGATGACAATCTTTCGGTAATATATCCGATATACATGTAAGTGCGCGGTTGTATTAATCGACTAAGTTTATAGGGCGTTTTATGCTCAAAAAGTATCTCTACACTTTTATTAAAATTTAATATCTCATGTGGTATCCTAGCAACTATTGAAATTTGCCTTCAGCCGACATTGCCATCCATAATACACTACTTTTCTAGAGTATTGATGTTGCATAAGGGGCGTAGCGAAACGTCTGATTAACCTCATTTTTCTTGATATCTTGGAAAAGTATTAGTTGTTAACATTAACAGCAAGGAACGAACATATTCTTCTTTAGCTATCGTCGCATGTACGTTTTGTGCACATAATTTATCATAACGCGAATAAAGATACATATATTTGACGCAATCCAAATAAAACACAGGTTTATATTTTTACATATGTATCATAATAAGTATCTATAAATGAGTACTAATGTTGTATTGTATACCATTAGATGCAAAGCACTTTCATTCGTTTGAGAACAAAATCCATATACACATGCATACCAAATGTGAAGGTTACATCTGAAGCGACATAAAAGTCATGAGCATTTTTCGAAACGTAAACGCAGATTTCGAAACCTTAACGCGGACAGTAAGTTCAAGGTCAAGGTCAAGTGGGTCAAAATGTGTGTGCGTATGGAAAGGCCTTCTCCATATACACATGCATACCAAATATAAGGCTACATCAGAAGCGACATAGAAGCTATGAGAATTTTTCAAAAACTTAATGTAGATTTCGAAACCTAACACGGACCCCAAGTTCAAGGTTAAAGGGGCCAAAATTTGTGTGCGTGTGGAAAGGCCTTGTCCATATTTACATGTATACCAAATGTGAAGGTTACATCTGAAGCGACATAAGCATTATGAGCTTTTTTTCGAAACCTAAACGAAGATTTCGAAACCTAAACGCGGACATTTATTCAAGGTCAAGGTTAAAGGGGTCAACATTTGTGTGCGTATGGAAAGGCCTTGTCTATATACACATGCATACCAAATATGAAGGTTACATCGGAAGCGAAATAAAAGTTATGAGCATTTTTCGAAGCCTTAACGCTGATTACAAAAAATAAACGCGGACATTAATTCAATGTCACGGTCAATGGGGTCGAAATTTGTGTGCGTATGGAAATGCCTTGTCCATCTAAACATGCATATCAAAAATGAAGGTTACATCTGAAGCGACATAGAAGTTATGAGCATTTTTCGAAACCTTAACGCAGATTTCGAAACGTAAACGCGGACCATTAGTTCGAGGTCATGGTCAAAGGGGTAAAAATGTGTGTGCGTATGGAAAGGCATTGCCCATATACACATGCATACCAAATATGAATAATACATCTGAAGCGACAAGTTATGAACCTTTTTCAAAAAAGTGTGACGGACAGACGGATAAACAGAAAGACATACAGACAGACGGACAGTGCGATCACTATATGCCCCCGAAATCATCGGTGACTTTCGGTGACCGAAACTTTACAGTGATGGTTGACAAAAGTCTAAACTTAAACTTGATAAAGCTGTAACTTTGCGAACAAACTGATACGTTATGCATCGGTAGGTTTGTGTTTGTGTGATCATCAATTAATATAACAAGTTAATAGGGATCATTTATTGAATCTCTGATTTTAAATATTTTTTTCATTTACATTGATTTAGACATTTTTCAATTATTTCACAATTGCTTGACAGTTTGCGCAACGATATTTATGTATGAAGGGTGCGTTGTGTTTATTTAATATTCTCTGTTAACCCATTACTAAAACTGATATGTCTTTAACGGTAATAACACCATTTCTCCTGTGACATGCGCACGGCCGTTAATCGCACGCGCCACATTTGTTTCAAATGCATCAATAAATGAGCCAATGCAACTTCCGAGTTGGCGCTGAGGCCCGGATGTTTTGAAATTTCATGGATAATTTTACAGGGTAATTTACGGTGGCATAGAGGTGGCATTCACTTCTCTTTTTTTGAATTGCTCTCCTCTTTTTTTCTAAATATTCTGTATGCATATATATAGCTGGTCAAAGCAGGCAAGGCTCTGATATAACATAACATACTACTATTAGTACTACTATTACTACTACTAATACGGCTGCTGTTGTTGTTGTTGTTGCTGCTGTTACTACTACTACTACTACTACTACTACTACTACAACTACTACTACTACTACTACTACTATTACTACTACTACTACTACTACTACTACTACTACTACTACTACTACTACTACTACTA